>NC_039359.1:47311981-47477388 GCF_003573695.1 Papaver somniferum
ACTAGAAGAAGACGAATGCATCTCAATCATCGTCAGTGTATCTGTTGTTCTCTTAAGAGGAAAAATATAGGGTTTTAGTTTTCATAACCCTAGTTCACCTGGTTGAACCCGATTTTAAAACTACTCAAAATCCAACCCAAAAATTATCAAACGGGCTAGAGTTTTGGGGTTTTGAAAATACCCATAATTGTGTCCAAAAGTCATAAACCTAAAATGAAGATTTTCTAGAGCAAGCATTGCTTAAAGCTACAAAACATTACTAGCAGTCAACAACAAAATGAAAGGCATAACATAATTGAACCCCGGATGATTATACATGGATAGTAGAAACAACTTAGCAGACATCTAAAAGCTAATTAAACAATGAGTTTCCAACCGAAAAAAAGAAAATGGAGGCAAATCCTTAGTAACCAGTTTTGTTGTTAATATTCGAGACACAAGACATGAAACGTCTAACATCGATTGAAGTTCCACGAGGGTGGTGGAAGTGTAGTTTCTCTAGGCTTTAAAACAAATGGTAACTTGGCAACGCCATCATCTGATAAATTAATGCTAGGCAGGAAAGAAGGATGTGAGAGCTTGTCAGAATTTCTTGTGAGGATGTTGAATGCCCCAAATACCTTTGCAGTCACCTAAGAAAACCACATTTCGATCTACTGGATTGAAACCTAAGATACGCATTGGATTGATATTCCAGTAACAAGAAACCCAACAAGACTGTGGCATCATTTCTTTGATGATATCTTGTAAAGGGATATCCTTATGCAGCAAATGCCATTCATTTTGAAGAACCCAAACATTCAAGGTTTGCCACTCCTCGACTACTGCGGCATAACATATGTTTCCTTCTGATTCCCCAAGACATTGATGTTGACAAAAACGATTAGCACCCCGGACCTCATCCTTGTCAGGCAAGTCGATCAGCATATATTGATGATAACCACTAGTAACACAGTTATCAACATCGTACACTACAATTTTCTGTTTGCCATCGGTCCAATACAAAACTCCATTAACAGTAACTGCACCACTGAATAAAGAACTTCTCACGGTAAAATTGTCAGAACATGGAACTTCATAGGTAACTCATTTACCCAAATCAGAAGAAAAGATTTCGACATTATTATTGTTCGCTTCTCTGAACTCTGCTGGTATACGAACAACCTTATAACTCGTCGAAATTAGTGATGATGAAGAACATTCATTACATATGAAACCAGTCATAACCAAATGATTTGAGAGTTGTGTTGGTGGAGGAAGTAAAACACATTTCTGGGTTAGTGGATTAGAAACATAATAAGTCATCTGAATAGCTATGCATGTTGTGCTGAGAAACAAACCGTTACTTGATCCTAACAGAAACAATTTTTGCCCCACTTCATTTGCATTTAGGAACACAAAGGAAAACCCATTTTGATGATTATATACAAATTTGGAATGCAAATCTGGATATGCAATGCCAAACATTCTTAAATCAAACCTTAAACTGCCTAATAAGCCATGGTCTTTGATTGAAGACATACTGTAAACTAACATCCATGGAAGAAATGGGTGGAGTTCATTCCAATTGTTCATGAAACGAGAGCTACAGAGAATAGAAAACCATGATTTTGAGACACACCTGAACTTGAAGATGGACTTAAGAGGAAGATGAAGAAAAATCTCAACCAATACATCCTCTGTTAAACCCTTTTGATGACCAAGTCTTTCAATTGTTGTCTTAGAAGAGGAAAATGAAGAACCCATGATTTGGTTTTCTAGCTTGAATGTAAATGTGTTGTTTGGGTGCGAGTGTGACTGATTTATAGCATTTAAGATACTGTTGTAATCTTGGTAACCAAGTCTGTAGACACTTGGGTTCTAAGTATTTCATTGGGAACTGGGATGTGATATTGCTGATGCTCTATACATACTCATTGGGAAAAGTAAAAGATTAAGATGTGTAAAACCTATTTCTTAGATTAAAGATACCAACTATTGCAGATAATGAATAACACCCATCTCAATTGCAAATACTTTCTTCTTTTTTCCAAGAAGGCATACTACTAATATAATATGATGAAACACTGGTGGAAATACATATAATGATGATAATAAGGAATTAAAGCGCGTGGCAAGCTTGATTGATCGGAATCGATGAGTCTGACATGGAACCATTTATAATGTACTTAGCAATCCAGTGGTTAGCTGCCTCTGAATAATGTATACCATCCCAACTAATATGTGCCTCTGGATTAGCACAAGGCTTGCCATATACCGTCCCATTTACTGTAACCATTTCACCGCAGCCAACATGAATGCCGTAATAGCTCCCACAGCAAAAGTCAAGGGGGTCAACAAAACCTGCAGTCATTATCAGTATCCAACAACCAAACCACTGTAAATAAACTACACCATTTAACAATTAATCGGCGATCTATTTTGCTGATAAAAGTAGACTGCTATGTTGTGGTTCATAATTAGATTGGAAGTTCCTTACCTTTACTCTCGGCAGAGTTGATTAGGTTGTACTTTGCTGAATAAGCATCAACCTAAGTGAAGGCTGCATGTGTGAGGTTGGCTTTAAGTTGAACTAACTTGGACTTGAGTTGCTTATTGAATTCTTGAGCTATCTCATTCATTGGTATCACACACCCATTCTTGTCCAAATTACCTGATTTCTTGGGATAATAAATGCTGCTGTAAGGTAAACATCCAACAGGTCCTGTGTTGTGTACCCAAAACACTCTTGCCCCATCATTGTAAAGTTGCTGTAAGAATAAAAAAGAGTTTTAAGTTCATATCTTGACATGAATTAGACTCTTAAATTGTCATCAACAACAGATTAATGACACAGTGTAAGCTACTTTTTCATGTACTATTAGGTACTTAAAAACCTGTAAAACTTCAGAGAATTTATTAAGGATTCTGGGAATTGAAGCACGTGTTTCCCTTTCTGATGTTTGTTGAAGTCCGAATGAGATATCGTTCTGTCCAATGTCAAATGTGTACAGGGCTTCGGAGAAATCCTCTGGTTTCGGTAGATTGACTTCACCTGAAGATAGGAAATGTCAATATGGCTGCGAAACTAGATCAGGGAGACAGGGACCAATTAATAAACTAGAATGCTTTTTGAACAGCATTATCAACAGCATGTTTCGGTTCTTATATCTTCTCAGGGTCCATAGTTGTTGGTAATGCTGGACTGATTGCACGGCTGAACTATAAAAATTTAAGAATGTCAAAATGATGTAGGGGCACAATTTTTGCTCACCTTGTTGCTGATCAGTGTAGTTATAACTGCCAATGATTCGGGATTTAAATTGTCGGAATTGTGAAACCTGAACAGATAGATCAAAGACGCTGTAACCTCGTTTTTCGACGGATGATCCTCCCGTTCCAAAATTGGCTCCGTTGTTAAACGTACCTGGTCCAAGGGGGTCCAGATATGCTCGCAAGTAGGGTAAACCCAACTCCATGGCTGCACCACCATACAGCAAAATTTCAAACGTCCGATAACATTAGCAATAAATATCATTAGGTAACCAAATTGCAGTCATCATGTAACTAATTTAACCCAGTTACTATGTCCTAAGTTGTAACTATCTGGTACAGGCAATCAACATTTCGTAGAATGACTGGTTTTTTTTTTTTTGTTGTTGTTGTTTGTAACATTTCATAGTATCACTGGTGATTCTGTGGAAACCCTTTTTAATTTAGTTATGTAAATTTATAAATTCAAGAAGAGCGTTAATACCACTTACCTATGTAATCAATGATAAGACGACCATCACAGAACCTCCCAGAAGGTTTTCCAGAGATAGTTTGTTCAATAGGAGGAGGAGGCATCTGACCATACGCTGCTGATATAGCTCCAGTATCCCAGTTTGAATCTCCAAAACTGAAAACCGCAGGGAAATTGCATTTCTCCCCTGTCAATGAACCATCACTTCCGTCAACCTTATGCACCACCAAGAAACCTCCTACTCCTCCAGTACTCAAATTAAGAACCAAGAGTAAGAAAAAGCAGAGCAACTCAAACATCTGAATAACTTTCACAAAAGCCTTATGTCGTAATGGAATCTTAGAAGCTGTAGCAGTACTTAAGTAGCTAGGCTCTTTACTTCCTACCACCACTACTCCTACTGTCCTCATTCAATGTCAAGAAAGAGCCTAATGAATGTAGTAAGAAAATGACAATCACCTAACATGAGCTTTAACTGAATGTGGTAACACAGAAAATGACAATTTTCAGTGAAGGGTAGTGGACCCAATCAGAAGAACTTTACAGCTAGAAACAGAGAAAATGACTGTCACGAAACATTAAACACTGTTTTTCTACTCAGATTACCAGAACCAACTATATCTCTATCTACCGCCTACATGTGTATATATAGGAATGGGATCAGTAAATCTTTTACATCTCGTGATAAATTTTTGGACCTCAGCCTATTTACAAGAGAAGTGGGGACTGGTGGGTCCTGATAAGTACTGACCTATAGAAAAAAAAAAAAATTTTGAGTGAAGAATAATTGAAGAAGATAAGGTTTTAAGATTTCAAGATATGTTCATACTAAAAACTGAAAACTGATTGCATCATTTTCAACAAAAAAAAATGCACCACCTGAGACAAACAGAAACAAAATTCTCATAGTACTGCAAAAATCACCATAACTTGAATTTTCACTTTTGTGTGTTAATTGTGGTGCAAATGAAGTGATGCTGCAAATGTGATACAAAAATTATATCATTGGGAAAAGTAAAAGCATGAGTGTGAAACCGATTATTTGTAAACAAATGAAGATACAAAAAATGAATAAAAGTACACATATAAACAGCATGACTCTGACAATTGAAATTGGGTTCACATTAACAAGAATCAAGAACCCAAGTGTTCCCAGGTGAGAGTAGCAAACACCATTCCTTCAAAAAAGACCAAATGCTCAAAATTCTGTGTGTTCTCTCGATTTTCTAGCCAAAAGATTAACCATTCTGACTCACTGAATTCTGATATGGCAAGAGAGCCACCAAAAAAGGTGGGTAAGGGCAAACGACAGCAAAAACACCATACACAAGACATTGATAAAACAAAGCCTAGCACCTAAAGATCACAAAAGACCAAAACCGATAAACAAACTACGCATACCACACAACAGAAACCGAGATACGGGACATAACTGTAGTGAACTTAACACTTCAAGGGGGACAAATAATCATTGACTTACACCAGGTTAAAAATCTATTCAAGTGTTGCTTTTATACACAAGAAAACATGGAGCATGCTAAATTAAAACTGAAGCCAACCAAATAATATTCAATAAAGAGTTGCAATAAATAAAGCTATGTGAATTTGTGTTTTTTCCTCAACCAAAAGATATACTTAGTGTAGGATCCCCTGCCTATCAAAAATTTAGATGTATTATACTTCTTAAATACCAAACATAAAGAGCATGTATGAATACTTGCTATGACACTGAAGGAGTGCGAACACCTGCTCAAGTCCACCTAAATTCCCGAAGGAGATATTTTAATTAAGCCATTGTGAATATCTAACTTATGTCGTCATTTAAGGTCTTCACTTCACTCTAGCAATAACTCTGAAGGAACTTAACATAGAAAAAAACCTGACAAAAACTGTATTTCTGGTGATGGAAGTTTGGATTCCACGGCTTTACAGTATGTGCCTAAGAAAGTGAAGAGAAAAAAACCTCTTCCCTCTAAGCTACAGCCCAAATGACACCGAATTCAATTGAAAAATTACTGAGCTATGCATACGAGGATGACATAAAAGTTATATGCCCAAACCTACTCCATGGAACTAAGTATGACCACATATTTATCAACTAGACTGAAATCTGCAACCTCAAATTGCGTAATCCAATTACCTGCACCTAATCCACCATAAAACTGGGAATTCATTTCTGCTAACCAATCATGAAGTTGAACATCCTTGTGGAACATATACCAGTCTCCATCAAGCACCCAAACCTCAAACTCATCTCCATTTCCTGAAACCTAGCGAAACAGATCAATCCTTCAGACTTCCCCAGATATTCACTTAACTGGTTGATATCACCATCAACTGCTTCGCCGGGCTTATAGATCAGCCTACATTCAATGTGAGTGGTTCCTGGTTTGTGTTTCCATTCATACCGATATCCAAAATATTGCGGCTTCGCTGCTGAAACCAGTAGAGAACACCATTATGTGTAAAGAGACTGTTATAAAAAGAGTTATCCCAAGTAGCATATTGAGGACATGAAACATCATAGATAACCCATTCACCCAATTCAGAACAGTAAATTTCAACTTTAAAGAGATAATTTCATATAAAAGGTTTGCAACTCAACATCCAGATTACGTTTTCATTTAACTTAATCTCCAAGGATTCCTCACTTTTCATACCCAACTAATTCTGTAGTGAATGTGAATTGCACAAAAATATACCTGACTAACTATGGTTCATAAACTAAACAGTGTACTAGTTGACGACTGATGAAGTGTGTTTGAATACTGCCCATTTATTGATGTTCCCAAGCGACCAACCAAGCGGAAACCCTTTACCTCTACTCTACACTCTGAATCACACCCTATTCAACAAAAAATGGTTATTGCATTTTGGATTAGAGAGAAAGCTCATGTAGAATCACCTTTAAAGAAAGCTAATGTAGAATAACCTTTCGAACTGGGGGCCAAAAACAGAGAGTGCAAGAAAGAAAGAAAAATAGTAAGGCAAATGAGGAACATCATACCTTTTAGTCTGAATATTGAACACCAAATACAATTGAAAAATTCTTTAATAAGATTAAAACATAACAGGGAAGCAATGGAAGTACATTAATCCAATGTCTTATTCCAATGGAATAGTGAATATCCTCTTCTTAGATCAATCACCAAAGACTTGAATAGTCTCTCTCTTGCTTGAATTCGACAGTTCACTTAAAAATTCCCTAAGCAACTGCCGAAAACAATCAGTCTTCTCTCCTCCATACTTAGCAACTCTACATCCCAAGCATTGAAGAAAACCATTTTTCCTGTAATTGATTTCATCTGGCAGTCAAATATAATATCAATGACACGAAGTTACATTGCTCCACAGAGTGTCCATAACACATTTCAATCCCAAGAGACAAACAATCCTACTTCTCTGAAACCACAGAAATACTCAAGATTTATTAAGTAAATAGGAACACTTGTAAGAACTTTAGCCTTCATCATCCAAAATTCATGTGTCACTCCAAGAAACTGGTGGAAGTATAGTTCGCCTTGGCTTTAAAACAAATCCTAATGTACTCAATAGAGGGAAGATTGTTACGCAGGAAAGAAGGATGACAGAGCTGTTCATATACCCTGGTTTTGATGTTATATGCCCAAACATACTCCTCAAATCCAAATATAACCACATTTATGTCAACAGGGCTGAAACCTCCAACCACAATTTCTCTAATCAAATACTCCTCATCTGATCCATCAATAAACCGAGATTTGATTTCAGCTAACCAATCATTAAGTTTCATATCCTTGTGTAGCGCACACCAGTCTCCATCCAGCACCCAAACACTCAAAGTCAAACTCCTCTCCCTATATTTGACTGTAGTGTAACAGATCAATCCTTTTGATTCCCCTAAACGCCGACTTACATACTTTTTCTCATCATCCATCAGTCGGTCAGGCAAATTAATCAACCTACATTCAACGCTACAAGTTCCAGAGTTGTCGTGTTCCTTAACATTGATAGCTAAAATTTTGCCGTTTCGCTTTTGAAACCATTACAAAACACCATTATGGGTAACATAATCGTCAACAATGAAGAATCTCCAAGTAACACCTTCAGGACGCAAAACATTATAAGTACCCCATTCACCCAAATCCGAAGAAAATATTTCAACCTTAAATTCTTTCATTGCATCTTCAAATTTCGGTACACGGATAACCTTAAAACTTGCAGATTCTGAAAAACATTCAGTACACATGAAACCAGACACAGCCCGACAAAATTCCGGTGGTGGTGGAAGCATAACCCATTGTTGAGTGAGTGGATTACTTACATAATAACTAGTCTGATATAATAACCTTATTGTACTAGAACAAAACCATTACTAGAACCTAAAAGGTACGTATCTTTATCTACTGCTTCATACAAGAATTTAAAAGAAACCCCATTTTGATGATCAGATATAAATTGTGAATGCAAATCAAGATGTGCAATCTGTATTATTAATCTGGGATCTAAACTCTCCGGTTCATAAACATTACGAAGAAATCCCCATGCGAGTAATGAAATGTTGAGTTTATACCATTTGTTAATGAAACTAGGGTTTGAGAGAATTGAAAACCATACCTTTGAAACACACCTAAATTTGTAGATTGAATGAAGAGGAAGATGAAGAAAGATTTCATACCAAATATCATCTGTTAAATCCTTTCGATTGACTCTCTTAATTCAAGAATTCTCCATTACTGATAATTTCTAGTAATTTGTTGAGAAAATTGGGGTTTTATCCGACTTTACCCCCTTTTATGCAAATGTTTGACGAAACACTATCATGAAGGCCACACGTGACGTGAAATTGATTATTGCGCCTAGTAAGCAATTCGGGGTAGGTATAAAAGTTCATATTCGGTCTAATATCCGGTCAACGTTTTCGTTGTTCGCACGACATACATAATTGTGTGTTTGAACACATTTCTTTTGGTCCTCGTTTGTAAACTCCGTTCTCAAGTACTTTTGTAGTAGTTTCCAATTCCTTTTAGATGATTCACCTATAATAAACAAACAAGAAAGAAATCAGTAATAATACAAGTATGGAATATAGCTAAAACATGTATGGAATGGACACTAAAATCATTTAAATTAAGTACTTATTAGGTCACTTAATTGGGATGTGCTGCACTCATGAAATATGAACTTATAATCTTTTTGGTGAGTGTCCCTAAATCCGGAAATTATGGCGAACAAAAAAAGAATACATATATTATTAGAATGTTTGATTTTGCTAACCGATGTTGATAAATTTTCATTCATTCATGCTCAACACTTGCATAACTCTTGTTTTCATTCATTTTGTTGATCGATGTTGATAAAAGGGGAGTAACTGTTACTCCTAACTGAACTTTGTTAATATTTGTACGTCTAAGGTTTGTTGCATTGAAAAACATATCAGGGTAGATGTGTTAATGCTAACCCAACATCAAAGCGCTCTTTAAGAAAACTCATTTCGCTCTTTTGATGGCTATCTCTCTCTCTTCTCTTCATGCTTCCCAATCTTCCGGTACTCCCTCTCCTTCAACCTGTTCATCTTCCTACTAGATCTTTCCTAAAATTCTCAAATTCTTTCCATAAATATTCTCTTGAATGGCTCCCCGTATTCTAAAATCCCAACATTGAAAAAAAATTCTTTAGACTAGCAACCTACAAATCCCGATTTGTAAATGTTATACAAATCGAAGAATTTCTCCCAACTTCATCCGTTCAAGGTAAACTTTCAGTTGCACTTGCGGCTCATCTCAGAAATCTTCTCTTCATCGTTTCAGAAAATGGTGATCCAAAAGCAAAAACACGAAAATATGATGATAATCGAGTATGGATGATTATTAGAAGAGCTTAAAATGACAAAGGTTCCTACCTCCGCATCATTCTTGATCACCACATTCGAATACAAGAAAAGGAGTCTATTGCCTAGAAGAATAATTAAAATAAAAAATCGGTGTGGCAAGAAATTTTTCAAATAAAATAAAATTATAAATTAGAAGAATAATTAAAATAAAAAATTGTTTTTGCATAGTGGTATTGCTTCACCATTTGGTGTAGCAAAAAACCTAGCTATTGCTATAGGATACTAAAGGTGTGGCAATAATATCTTGCTACCCAGGTTGTTGTCACAGGTGTGGCAATAGCTTTTTATGTGGCAAAAGATTCTTGCCACATGAAATATGGGTTATTGCCACACTTTCTATATGTTGCAATGCACCAGTTTTCTTGTAGTAATTCAAAAAACGGAAAATGGGTCATTTGTCCAAATATTTTTAAAACATGGTTCTAATAGACAAGTAAAAATTAATATGGTGAAATGGACACAAAAAAAATAGGAGGGATGAAACTAGATTCATCCTTGCTTAAACTTAAAAAATAGCAAGGATGAAACTGGATGCATCCTGTGTAAATTAAAAATAAGAAAAAGTATTTGAAAATAGGCAGGATGAAATTGTTTACATCCTGGCTATTTTTACATTTTTGTCCATTTAAACAGTGTCAAAATCTAGATGTATTTTTCACCCAGAAATTGTTGATTTTGGTCTTTTTAACCAATTTTGTGTTCAAAAAATGGATCATATATTCTTTTTTGCTCCATCTGGGGTGAACAACAATGGGTGGACTAGATTGGGTACTGCCATCACTTTGTTGATTGATTACTCCGACTTCTCTCATCATCCTCATTTGAGCCCTAAAATTAACAGCTCCTTCATTCCATCAATACCCAATCCCATTAATTTATCCAGGAAATGGTCTGATGTTGCAAAAGACTCTCCCCAGGTTAAGAACCCTAATCCCTATCTGAAAAGAGCACAAAACCACAATCTACCAAAGCACCAAACCGATGGATATAAAGTCCCAGAAAAGAAAAAAAAAGCTCATATGACTATATATCTCCATTCCCGTGTGAAAACTATGCTCCAATGGTCTACTCAAAAATCAAAAGAAGAAACCACAAAGTTATTGTTGAAGTGCAACATGCAAATCCGAATAATATACTTGGTTTTTGGGAATACTCCATTGTTGTTTTAGTTTCTAATCAGGTTTCTTCATGGGAAGTCGTTGGTGAGGCCATCAGTAAACACTTAAACGCTAAAGAAGAGTTTGATTTCATGCAGATAAATCGAAAGCAAGCCATTATTCGTTTACCTGCGTCCATTGATTTTCATAGTGATGATTGGAATTTCTGTCTTAAGCTTAACGACCTCGCTGTCAATGTATTTGCATGGAAGCAAGATTTTCTTAGGATGTAAAGGACTTTCACAAATAAAGATTTCCAAGTTTGTTTTTCGGGAGTTCCATTACAGTATTGGTCATTAGACATATTTCACTCCTTAGCTAAATGTTGTGGAGAGCTTTCTAGTTATTGACAAACATACACTTTATCTAAGTGATATGTCCAGCATAAGGATGAAGATTCCAAATGTACTTGGAATCAATGCTATTCCAAGATTCATTGAATTGCAATACCCAATTCGGGATTTTTCGGGTTACTGTTAATATCAGTTACTTCTCTCAGTCCTCAACTCCTCTCATGCCGAAGATCTCTATAGCTCCACCAGAAAATCTGTCGGAAAGTTCTTTGGATAGCAATGAATGTAGAATTGGAAAAAGGCGCAGGTGTAATAAATTTGGCTCATTTGTGACTAGCAAGAAACGGCAAAAAAGAGGTCCAGTTCACCCTTCTTCCATTTCCGATGCCTCTTTATCCGTAGCTCCTACTTCTCACTCCTCATCATCCCGCTCCGATGCCTCTTTATCAGCATCTTTTTCGCACGCTTCATCATCTCGTGCTTCAAAATCAAATTCAAAAACCTACAGCTCGTCTAATATCCCTCCTCAAAAAATCTGGAAAAAAAACATTTGGGCCTAAATCACCGAGTCCATCTTCCTTTGTTACGAACCCAACTCCAACTTCAAGATCTTCATCTGTCCCCTCTTGTCAAAAAAGCCCATCTGAAAGGGCTGCTTTTAAATTATCCATCACTGATGGTGATTTTCTTTCCATCACTTCACCTGCATCCCCTTCTATTCGTTTGCATCCTCTTCGCCCTTCACTCCTACATCCATTTTTATCCCTAATCAAATTCTCTCATCAATTTTTATCCCATGTAATCGTAACCCACCTCCACCTCCTTCTTCTTTGCATGGCTTAATTGGGGGTCATGGAAAATAATTAGGGGTCTCACCCAATTTATACCCACCCCATAAAAGATAGAGGGCTTCCAAAATGTTGGTGAAAATACCAATTTAGCCTTCTCTAATAACTACCCTAAAAATCTCATTAACCACTAACCTTGGCCCCAATTATCATTTCAATCAAAACTTCTTCTCCTCCCATTCTTCTTCTTCTCCGCTCCCTCCCTCCCTCTGTCTCCCATTCCATCAACGACTTCTGCGAAAAAAAATTATCACCGATTCATCGTCGTAAGTGAACTAAAACCCCCTGATCTAAGTTGGGTTTGCGTTTAATTTGATTTGTTGATTGAAAAATTAGTTTTTCAACTGCAAAATTGCAGTTACAGTTTCAGGGTCGTAAACCACGATTTTTTATTGCTTAACGATTTTTGATATGCATGTTCAATTGATGAAAAATCGTTAACCATTAGGGTGTAGTAGATAACTACCTTAAACCTGGTTTTCAGCCCTAGTATAGTGTCGTCCAGGAATTTCTAAATCGTTAACGATTCTTCTCGACGACCCTTTTTAAATACGAACGACTCTGTCTTATGCAGAAACACTTCTCTGTCCCAAATAGTGATAAGGTCGTCAATATATTTCTAAAGCATTAACGATTCTTTGTTTGACGACCCCTTTATGAAACTAACGACTCTATATGATACAAAATTTGTTCTCTGTTTAGAAAATAGGAAGGGTCGTCATGTCAAATGGTTGTAGTCGTTAACTATGTTGAAGGGTCGTCATGTCAAATTTTTGAAGCCGTTAACGATGTTGAAGGGTCGTTTGGTTTTATAAATTTTTCCTGACGATCCTTGATCTATGAAATGACGACTATACTATGAAATGGCTCGCTAGGGTCGTCAGCATATAGGAATGCCAAGTTAACGACCCTAAGAGTAACATCTTCAGAGAGTAAAAAGTTTTAGAGTCGTTGGGTTCTAAACATATTAAGTTAACGACTCTATGTGACCTAACTAGCTGGAGTCGTCAATTATATCACATTTGGTTGACGATTTTTCATAACCTGCAAAAGTTGCAGGTTTGAGTCGTCAAAGGTTGTTGATGAGTGCTAAAAAGTGCATATTTCTATATATTTTTCTTGGCATTTAACTCATCTTTTGTGCATTAATTCTACATTTTATCCCATATTCTATGTTTTCGTTGTTTTCAAGAATAAATACTTTTCTTAATTAATTTTGCATTTTTAGGTACTAAATAAAGCCTGGTTAACTCACGGGGCGAAAAGAGCAAAGGAACGGCAAAGACTCCCGCTAGGAGGAAGCGAAGAATGATGTTTGCAAGAGCCGGATCAACTAGAAGTGGGCTTGAAGAGGAAGAATTGTTCTTAAAGAAGATATGGGATTGGCATACCCAAGACCCAAAACCCTCACCCAAATCCATTTCCTATATCCATACCCGTTTCCCTTTCTAGCCGTCAGATTGGATCATCTCAGCATCCAACGGTCGCAGCATCGCCGTACATCAAAGTCTGAAGCTCCTGTCTAACACTACAGCACCTAACTCCATCTGGAGCCATCAGCTTCGTTGTATCACTTAATCCAACGGTCGCTCAGAGCTTGTTTACATCGTGCCGTTCGATTCAATTAGTAAGTGATTATCCAACGGATCTCCTCGCTGCGCATCAACTTCAGATGATTCCGCTCAACACCTTAGCCATCGAACCCATCGACCTAAACCAAACACCCCCTTCTTCCCAAACATCGAGTTCTTCTCCTCCACTCCGTCTGCAGAGAAAACTCTGCCATCTCCATCACCACCATCTCTTCCATCTCCACCTCGAACACCACCACTACCACCTTCCCCCGACAAACTCAGTATTCCATCACCACCCTTGTCTCTTCCTTTCTCGTCTGTAGCATCGAGTCCTGATGCTACAAACTCGACAGTGAGAGAAGCTAGGGTTCACAGAAGTCTAGGGCTAGGCCAACAGCGCAACAAGAGCAGGAAGAGCATCAGAGGGACATAAAGAAGCATGGGTCGAGCAGAATTCACACATGGGTGAGAGAATTTGATTTTCCCCAAATCAATTTAGGGTTTTCAAATTTTAGGGTTTTGTGAAATTAGGGATTTTGTTGTAAGCTATAAAAGGGAAGCTATAGAGAATGCAAAACTGGTTCTTGGGTCATCCGAGATACCCCCTAATTGGGTTAATCTCATTTTTCAATCCAATGCATATCTTCTTCTTATCCACTGTTAATGTCTGTTGTGTTAGTGTTCACTGTTTTGTTAATGTTTAAGTTTCAAGTATGTTCTGTCATGTGTAGTTAACTTTCTTGTGCTATTTCATTATGTTCTAAATCACTGGTGCTAAGGTTGAGATGAAATTTAATTCCTGTTAGGTGGTAAAATATTAGGAAGGAATTCTTGTAGTGATCAGTTGCCTAGAGAAGTGATGAACTTAGTATGTAATATCACCTGTGATTGAGTGTGCCTTAAACAGACACTCAATGCTAGGGGTGATTGAGTAACTTAGCTCATTAACTTTCCACAAATGCATACCCTGGACTAAGGAAGGCATGAACCTCCCCCTTTTTCCATTAGGGACAAGAATATGAACTAGAATTGCTACTATCTAGCTAGGTATAAGATGGATTCAAGACCTTAGTGTTTTACTTCTTTGGCACTGTTTTACTTAGAGAACTCACTGCTCATTGCTCACTGTTATTCATTGCCTTTGCTTCTTTGGCTCACTGCCACTGTCACTTACTGTCACTGCTTAGCTTAGGAAACTTCAACTACACACACAAGTCTCTGTGGATCGACCCGTATTTGCACATTAGCTTCAATCGACACCGTGCACTTGCGGTTATCATTTGTAGGATTTTTAGAAGCCTACCAAGTTTTTGGCGCCGCTGCCGGGGACTTGGCTGTGCTGTTTTGAAGATTTCTTAGCCATCTTGCATTTCATTCTAGTCCATTTGCATCATTGCATCATTGTCTGCATCAGCATCTTGCATCTGCATTGCATTCCTGCATGAGCATTTAGTGTAGCATCTAGTGTAATTTTCCTGTTCTTTGTAGCTTGCTCTTAACTGATAACTCTGTTGAGTAACAGGTGCCTTCTCCAACTGACCTGTTGCTTGCCAAGAACTGCTGCCTGAAGCCTACCTGTGCTGCCTGGTGCTGCTGCTATTGTTGTTGTTGCTGCTGCTGTGCTCCTGTTGCTGCTGGTGCTGAGCCTGTGCTGCTGCTGCTTCCTGTTGCTGCTGCCAGCCTCTGCTGCTGCCAAGACTGCTGCTGTTGCTGCTCCCTGCTGAAGCTGCTGCAGCTGGTGTAAGATAAAGCCCAACTGGGCTTGTGAAGTGAACTGATTTGAACCAAGCCCAACTGGGCCTTGAGTGTTGAAGCCAAAGCTTAGGATGAACCAAAGCCCAACTGGGCTTTTGCAACCAAACTGAGCAGCTGGGCTATGCTTAAGCAAGTAAGCCTAAACCCATTAAGAGAACCCAACCGTGGGCTTCCATTTTTAATTTGTGGGTTTGTAATAATTTTTTCCATTTTTCTGTTGGGTTTGTAATTAATTTCTTGTGGGCTTGTTTGTTTAATTGCTTGTGGGCTTGTGGTGTTAGATTGATTTGGGCCTATAGTTTTAAATTAGAAAAACTGAACTTTTAAAATCCCAACTGGGCCTCAGACCAAACAAGCAACAGTTGGGCTGTTTCAAAAGCTACATTGGGCTTCAGTTTGCATACACATTGTGGGCTTAGTTCACCTTCCCTTGGCAAAGCAATTTCTCCCACCAATGTGGGCTTTCTCCCAACATTAAAAACCAAATTTTTCTACCTCTTTAAAACCAAATTTGCTCCCATCAAAACCAAAAGCTCCCAAATGGGCTTTGTCTTCAAAGTCTAAAACCAAAGTTTTCAAAACCCAATAAACCAAAGTGTTTTCTTTTCCCATTAGGTCCAAATTTTTTAAAACCCATTAAAAACCAAATTTCTTTTTCCAAAACCCGACAAAACCAAATGTTACCCATAAAAACCAAATTTTTCCCAAAAATCCAAACCCATTAAAAAACCAAATTTTGGGCTTTGTAACATAGTTACTTAGCTTTTGAGCCAAATCATGTCTAGATCTTGGTCTACAGTTGGGGAATACAACAAATCCCTTAGAGAACTTGCGTATGGACATACTCCACGTTATGAACCTTCCATAGACCATGATGTCAATAGTTATAGGAATTATTATGGACATTTTCAAAGTCCCGAGCCTCAATACATGAACCCTAATAACTATTCACACATGCATCATTCACCACAACGTGAAAATGAACATTTTGCTAGTGCCTCACTCACACAATCATCACTGATCGATCAATTAGAAGCTCGAATCGCAGCTTTAGAAATGCAATCACATGAGGAATCTGTCACATCTAATTTTCTTAGGCAACCTGAAATCTATGCATGTCCCGCATGTGGTAGTTTAGACCACCCTGTTGAGAATTGTCATACTTTGCATAATTTTAGGCAATCTAGAGAAAATCCAAGGTATGAAATGCCCATAAATTGTGAGAATGGTAGTCATTGGGACCATAATCAATCCTTTGAGGGTTGCGATCAATATTTTGTAAACCCTAATGACCATGCACACATGTAGCATTCACCACAATTTGAACATGAAGAATTTTGTACTCCCATGAATTTAGACTCCACCACAGAAGCTTTAAGACTCAGTAAGCAAAACTTTGATAGATCTACATCACGAATTCATGCATATTTAGATCAGATTTTGCTTCACCTACAAAAGGAGGAAATTCATGAGGAAATGTATGTTGTCCCTAATGAAGTGTCTAGTCCCATTCATGTAAATGATGTTGAATATGAACCTAATTTAGAGGAACATGAATCGACTAATGATACCACCACTGTTAATGAGGACCAATATGCATGCTACCATGATGATGATTATGATGATATGTTAGAAGAACATGAAAATATTGTGGAACCTGTTGGTTCAATAACATATGGCTTCTCGCCCTCGACCTTCATGAATGTTGTTTTTTCTAATACTCATTGTAATTCATATGATTTTGATATTGACATGGGATTCGTACAATTATTCTGTGAAGATGAGCATGACATAGGAATAGTTGAATCTTCTGTAGACACTAATGTTATTATGCATGAAAATATAAGTGATGTGTCTGATTCTCTACCTAGGTCACATTGTGATATTTCTCCTGATTTGCCGATGCATGAGAATGAATCTGTTGATGATGTTGATGACTCTGATTGTGATCTTGCCAATTTGTTTGATGATTGTGAGCATGTTGTGACACGTGTAGAAGACTTAGGAGATGTTGATGTGATTAGTAATGATGTGCCTATCGTCCTACATAAGTCACAATCTGATGGACTTCCACCCAACCTAGATTTGGTTTGTACCCATATTGTCAAACCGACTTTTCTGAGAGTCCCTAATATAGGTTTGGAACTGTGTGCTTCCCAAGTCCTTTTGGACTATTTTGCATCTAAGTATAATACATTTGAGGAACCACAGTTGGAAATAGCATGTTTGCCCGTCCCTAGCAAAGTTCATTTCGAGCTAGACCTTGTGCATGATGAACCCCCAAAACTGCGAGATTTTGTTTCCAAAATTTTATCCGTTGAAAAATCCAGGTTTGGGGGTAGCTCATTTTGTTTCACAGTTTCACTTGCGTTTCTATCATATTATTATTGTGTGAAGCTGTTGAAACCTCTACACTTTGTCTTTTGGGTTGATCCTCAACTCTTTAGATTGTTAGTGTATGGTGAATTTTTGTATATAATCCAGTAGATAAAATTTCTTAAAAACATTTTTGTTCCTTTTGTATATATTTTGCTAATCCAATATGATCTCGGCTGACATATGTTGGATTCTTGCCTTGAATAACGGAGTTCTAATATTGCTTTCGCCGAAATCGGGTATTCTCTTTCCTTTTTCTCTACTCAACATGATCCTATTCATATGTTGTATTATAATTTTGTTCATATTTTGAAACATTGAGGACAATGTTTAGTTTAGGTTTGGGGGTGAAAAGTAGATACTTTGATAATATGCCATAATTGAAAACAAGAACTCCTTCTTTTTGAAAAAAAATGAAAAATGAAAATAAAAAATTAAAAATTGAAAAAAAAAAAAAAATGGAGCTCATTTACCTTGAAATGTTGACTCTTGTGCAAATATGTAATTATTAGGAGTCTTAGTCTAGATATTTAGGCACCCTGATTCTAGCACAATTCACATAGTGATAAGAAATTTGCACGCGCACGATCTACCAATACATGTATAGCCTCGATCTTCAAGGTGTTTGATAGGAAGTCACGATTTCCAATCACTTTAGAATACTGAACGAAACTTGACTAGCTTGTTCTTTGGTTGGTTGGGATAGAAGGTGGAGGTTACATTAAGAAAGACAACCATCGAATTTAACTGGGTGCATCAAAAAGGGCTACCTCTTGCAAAGTGTCATGTAATTTTTTTGTTTCTTTTTGTTATGTATCAAAAGAGCTACCATATGTAAAAATCAATTTCAATTTTAGCTCCAAAAAAAAAAAAAAAAACCAAGTATTTATCAATTCCATCCTCTCTTGTTCCAAAAATAAAAGAGAGTAGTCAATGTAAAGAGTCATTTTGTTGTTTCATTGTAATAAGCAAGGAGGGTGTATGCCATTGATGTACAACGCGAGTAATTGTGAAATTCCTCCTACTCATTCACAATTCTCGTAAAGTCCGGACAGCTAGCTAGATTTCGACCTTGGTTCTTAGCCTGAGAAACTATCTCTTGGTGATTAGTAGTCATAACATCCGATCTTTCTTTACACATGTGTAGATACACTTTACACTCATATCACATGTCTTTATTTGTTATCAGTGCTAGGATTGTGCCTTTGATAGCTATATTGACATCTCCATTTTGCTGTGAGCTTCTACTGACTTGCGCATGTCACATTTGATGGAATCTGAGCTTATATTTTGTCCTAGAACTTTGTAGGTACGTTCTAAGCAAACCTTCACGAGACTTCAACTCGTCCACTAGGGACACTTAGTGGTTTAAAAGGCTTAGTGCATACGCTAAATGCATTCGAGAGACCAGCGACAGTGGTATAGGTAGGATTTCCTTAGTTTTGTTTTACTTGAGGACAAGTAAAATTCAGGTTTGGGGGTATTTGATGAGTGCTAAAAAGTGCATATTTCTATATATTTTTCTTGGCATTTAACTCATCTTTTGTGCATTAATTCTACATTTTATCCCATATTCTGTGTTTTCGTTGTTTTCAAGAATAAATACTTTTCTTAATTAATTTTGCATTTTTAGGTACTAAATAAAGCCTGGTTAACTCACGGAGCGAAAAGAGCAAAGGAACGGCAAAGACTCCCGCTAGGAGGAAGCGAAGAATGATGTTTGCAAGATCCGGATCAACTAGAAGTGGGCTTGAAGAGGAAGAATTGTTCTTAAAGAAGATATGGTCTTGGCATACCCAAGACCCAAAACCCTCACCCAAATCCATTTCCTATATCCATACCCGTTTCCCTTTCTAGCCGTCAGATTGGATCATCTCAGCATCCTACGGTCGCAGCATCGCCGTACATCAAAGTCTGAAGCTCCTGTCTAACACTACAGCACCTAACTCCATCTGGAGCCATCAGCTTCGTTGTATCACTTAATCCAACGGTCGCTCAGAGCTTGTTTACATCGTGCCGTTCGATTCAATTAGTAAGTGATTATCCAACGGATCTCCTCGCTGCGCATCAACTTCAGATGATTCCGCTCAACACCTTAGCCATCGAACCCATCGACCTAAACCAAACACCCCCTTCTTCCCAAACATCGAGTTCTTCTCCTCCACTCCGTCTGCAGAGAAACTCTGCCATCTCCATCACCACCATCTCTTCCATCTCCACCTCGAACACCACCACTACCACCTTCCCCCGACAAACTCAGTATTCCATCACCACCCTTGTCTCTTCCTTTCTCGTCTGTAGCATCGAGTCCTGATGCTACAAACTCGACAGTGAGAGAAGCTAGGGTTCACAGAAGTCTAGGGCTAGGCCAACAGCGCAACAAGAGCAGGAAGAGCATCAGAGGGACATCAAGAAGCATGGGTCGAGCAGAATTCACACATGGGTGAGAGAATTTGATTTTCCCCAAATCAATTTAGGGTTTTCAAATTTTAGGGTTTTGTGAAATTAGGGATTTTGTTGTAAGCTATAAAAGGGAAGCTATAGAGAATGCAAAACTGGTTCTTGGGTCATCCGAGATACCCCCTAATTGGGTTAATCTCATTTTTCAATCCAATGCATATCTTCTTCTTATCCACTGTTAATGTCTGTTGTGTTAGTGTTCACTGTTTTGTTAATGTTTAAGTTTCAAGTATGTTCTGTCATGTGTAGTTAACTTTCTTGTGCTATTTCATTATGTTCTAAATCACTGGTGCTAAGGTTGAGATGAAATTTAATTCCTGTTAGGTGGTAAAATATTAGGAAGGAATTCTTGTAGTGATCAGTTGCCTAGGGAAGTGATGAACTTAGTATGTAATATCACCTGTGATTGAGTGTGCCTTAAACAGACACTCAATGCTAGGGGTGATTGAGTAACTTAGCTCATTAACTTTCCACAAATGCATACCCTGGACTAAGGAAGGCATGAACCTCCCCCTTTTTCCATTAGGGACAAGAATATGAACTAGAATTGCTACTATCTAGCTAGGTATAAGATGGATTCAAGACCTTAGTGTTTTACTTCTTTGTCACTGTTTTACTTAGAGAACTTACTGCTCATTGCTCACTCTTATTCATTGCCTTTGCTTCTTTGGCTCACTGCCACTGTCACTTACTGTCACTGCTTAGCTTAGGAAACTTCAACTACACATACAAGTCTCTGTGGATCGACCCGTATTTGCACATTAGCTTCAATCGACACCGTGCACTTGCGGTTATCATTTGTAGGATTTTTAGAAGCCTACCAGTTGTGTCAAGTAATTGACGACTCCTTAATGTCGTTCGTTTATTACCCTCTCGACTTAATGACCCTCACTCTGAGTAGTTGCATAGTATACATGAATCGTCAACTTGGAGCATCATTCATACAATTTGAAGAGTATAGGAAGTTTTCCTGATTGTTTTGAGCTTCGGGTTCTTCATTTTGAGGATTGGTTCCTTCATTTTGAGCAATAAGATTCCTCTTCTCCCCCCTCCGGTTACTTTTTTGTGGCTATCACCTGAAATTGGTAGGCTCTTCAACATTGGTTTACAATCAGGTATCAATTTCAATTTCAATCTGTTCTATTCTAAGAATCTAATTGAAATTTCTTTGGTCAAGGATGGTCCTATCAATAAAGTCCTGTTACAAGCAAGTAACAATTTTCACAGTGAAGCTCACCCAACTGAAGATTTTGTCTTTTCAACGAAGATTGTTGACAGAGAACCCAGAATTAAATATCCACCAATGGATGATCACACTATTCTTAATTCTCTTTTTGAAGATGAAGATGTTGTAAGTGTTGAAGATGCAGAATGGGAACCTAATAATTCATCTTTAATTCTTAATTCTGATTCATATTCCTACACCAATTCTGAATCTTATTTAACTCCTATTCACTTTTCACCTGATATTGAAGATGAATAATCAGTCAGTAATCCGCCTCAGGAGTTTTTGTTAAATGAAGATGAAGTAGTAGGCCCACCAGGTTTTACAAACTCCACACAACAACCTGTAATACCCAAGAAATTAATTCTAGGTTGGGTATTTCCATAGATGAAGATGTTTATAATAATAGGGGAAAGGGTTAAAGAAGTTATCAATGAGTGTCAAATTCATCGACTGGAATGTGAGGGGTTTACATTCTGAGGCTCGTAGACTGGTGGTTAAAAATTTCATAAAATATTCTAAAGCTTCCATTATTTTTCTGCAGGAAACAATGTTGGAAAGTTGCTCTAAAAAGATATTCTTCAAATTTGTGGTTCTAACAATTTTGGTTGGGTTGCTCAGAATTCAGTTGACCGTTATGGTGGTATGTTGCTTCTATGGGATTTGGATATATTTGAGGTGGTTTCGGCTTTTGAAGGTATTTATTCTCTGTCTGTGGAAGGGTTTTTCAAGCATGATGGGTTTTCTTGTTGCCTCACAAATGTCTACGGGCCAAATCACTACAATGTTAGAGATTATTTTTGGGAGGAGTTGTCAGCTGTTATAGGTATGTGACCTTCTATGGCATGGGTTTTAGGTGGCGATTTTATCATTGTCAGGAATTTTGAAGAGAAAAAGTTTTGCAAAAGAAATACAAAAGGTATGCTTGATTTCAACGAGTTTATCATTTATCATGAATTGATTGATCTGCCGCTCAAAGGTGCAAGATTCACATGGACCAATGGTGCCGAAAATCCCATCCTATGTAGACTTGATAGGTTCTTGGATACGTCGTATTTTGAACAAAATTTTCCCATGATTGTTCAAACTTCTCTATCAAGACCTATTTCTGATCATTTGCCTTTATTACTTGATACAGTTGATGCCTCTTGGGGACCTCCTCCCTTTATATTCGAAGCAATGTGGTTTCTAGTACCTGGTTTTCTTGATAAGGTGAAAGAATGGTGGAATAGTCTCTCATTTCCAGGTACTCCTAGCTCCACTCTTTGGTTTAAATTTGATGTAGTGCAAGATATGGCAGAATCCTACTTGGAAGAAAGAGATCGATGAAAGAATATCCGTTAGCCATGTAGGAATATTTTCCTGTTTGTTATTTTTGTTAGGAAATAAGAGATATCTTGTAGAATTGGCATGATATCATATTTGGTTAGGATTTCCTCTTTATTTGCATTAATCTTAAGAGATATTTGCATTAATATTAATTATGTCATAAGGCCTATATATGGCCTCGTTTGTAAGGAAAAAAGGCAGACTTTGAATAATCATACTCTTCCATTGAGAAGTTTTATCTAAGTGTGATTTCTTTCGTTTCCAGTACTAACATCCTACACCATTTGGTATTCATAATCTGGGTATCGATCCTTCCAACATGGTTCGTGGTAGAGGTCAGGGTGGTCCTCGCGAAGCTCTGGTTGATGAGGTGATGGAGAGAACTAGGTACGATGAACTATCACGCACGGTTGAGCAGCTCGCCGGTCTAGTAGCAACATTGTTACAACGACATGAGCGTCGTCTTCCTCCTACGGATGAATCCAATTCGGATGGAACAGATGATGATAATGATACTGAAAACCCCTTTGCTGGGCGTGAGCGTGACTCTAGGAGTTGGGAATTCTCATTCCGCATAGAGATTCCTGAGTTTCATGGTAGCGGTTTAACACCGGAAGATTGTATCGACTGGTTCTCTACTGTGGAGGAAGTTATGGAATTTAAGAGGGTTCCTGATGATCGAGTGGTTCCGCTTGTGGCTACACGCTTTCGAGGAAGGGCTGCTGTTTGCTGGCGTCAGTTGAAAGCTTCACGAATTTAGAAAGGTAAAACTCCTATTTCTTCTTGGGTTAGGCTTGAAAAGTGCATGCGTTCGGCCTTTTTACCGTTTAACTATACGAGGGAACTCTATATTCGTTTACAAAATCTTCGTCAGGGTTTTCGATCAATTGATGAATATACGAAAGAGTTCTATGATTTGGTCACACGATCAGGTATTACAGACACTGAAGAACAACTTGTCTATCGATACTTAGGGGGTTTGCGGGAGACTTTTCAAGATACCCTTAATCTGTTTGACTATTATTCTGTGTCTGAGGTTCATCAGCGTGCTTTGCGATTGGAGAAACAACTATCTCGTCGGTCGATTCGGGCAGCAATCGGACGTCCTCCGGCTTCTTCTTCTCATACTGCTTCCGCACAACAGGTTGTTAGTACGCCTACGAAGTCTGGTCCTAAGTGCTATCCTTGTGGAGATCCGAATCACTTTCCAAACGAGTGCCGCAAGGCTGGACGACCTGGTAAGGCTTTGCTTGCAGAAGTGGATAATGCTGCTGATGTCTTTGATGATGCGGAGGAGACAACAGCTGAGTTCGATGAGGTGTTCCTGCCAGGTGACCAAGGTGAATATTTGATGATCTACCGTCGATCGTTTCTTACTTCTAAAACTGACGCTGACGAGTCATGGCTAATAAAGAACATCTTTCAGATAACGTGTACCATTGAAGGCAAGGTGTGTCGTTTGATCGTTGATTCTGGCAGCTGTGAAAACGTGGTATCTGACGAGGCTGTTCGGAAACTCAAGATTCCCACGGAAAAAAATCCTAGCCCATATTCTCTTCACTGGCTTAGTAAGGGCTCCGAGGTAACTATTTCCAGACGTTGTCTTGTAAAGTTTTCCATTGGTTCTGTCTATGAAGATGCCGTGTGGTGTGATGTCGTAGTGATGGATGCCTGTCATCTGTTGTTGGATCGACCATGGCAATACGATAGGGCAGTGACTCATGATGGTATGCTGAATACATACTCATTCATATTTAAGAATACTCGTGTTACGCTGGTTCCTGCCAATGTGACAGTGCACGCACCTGTTTCTCCCGTGGCTTCCAATTTTCTTTCTTGGCGTCCGTTTGAGAACGAGATGCTCACGGAGGGGATGATGTTCATCTTGTGTGGTCTCTCTGGTGAGGCTACAGCTGTTGTGGAGGTTCCGGCATGTGTCCAGGGGCTGTTATCGGACTTTGAGGATATCTTCCCAGTTAATCTTCCAGAGGGTTTGCTTCCTTCTCGAGCAATTCAGCACCGGATAGACTTGGTGCCTGGATCAGTGATTCCTAATCGAGCTCATTATCGCATGAGTCCAAAAGAACATATGGAACTACAACGTCAAGTGGGGGAGTTATTATCCAAAGGCCTTATCAGGGAGAGTCTCAGCCCTTGCGCAGTTCCGGCGTTGCTCATTCCTAAGAAGGATGGTACATGGCGCATGTGCGTGGATAGTCGTGCTATTAATAAGATTACGGTAAAGTATCGTTTTCCTATTCCTCGGTTAGACGATATACTTGACCAGCTTCATGGTGCTACGGTTTTTAGCAAATTGGATTTGCGTAGTGGCTACCATCAGATTCGTATATGGCCAGGAGATGAATGGAAGACCGCTTTTAAAACAAGGGAAGGACTTTTTGAATGGTTGGTGATGCCGTTTGGTCTCTCCAATGCTCCTAGTACATTTATGCGCGTAATGAACGAAGTATTAAAACCATTTTTGGGTAAGTTTGTTGTCGTTTATTTCGATGACATCTTGGTTTATAGTACTAACTTAGATTGTCACTTGTGTCATATTCGTGAGGTCTTAGTAGTTTTACGCCAGCAACATTTCTTTGCTGCTCCAAAGAAGTGTGTTTTTTGTACGGATCGTATTATGTTTCTTGGATACGTCATATCCAAGGATGGCATCTCGGTGGATGAGTCTAAGGTCGATGATGTACGTACTTTGCCTTGCCCCCAAACAATCCATGAGGCTCGGAGTTTTCACGGATTTGCGTCTTTTTATAAGATATTTATTCCCCATTTTAGCACAATAGCAGCGGCAATCACGGACTGCATGAAGAATGGTAAATTTGCATGGACAGAAGAGGCGACAGCAAGCTTCATCTTGCTTAAAGAGAAGCTTTGTTCGGCTCCTATATTAGCTTTACCCAATTTTTCTTTGTCGTTCGAAGTTCACACAGATGCCTCTAAGGTTGGTATTGGTGCCGTCTTAAGCCAAACAGGTAAGACGGTCGCCTTTTTCAGTGAAAAGTTGAATGGAGCCAAACGTAATTATAGCACGTACGAACTGGAATTTTATTCCATCATACAGACTCTTAAGCACTGGCGTCATTATTTGATTCATTCCGACTTTGTTTTTTTTACTGACCACGACGCTCTCAAGCACATAGGTAATCAAGACAAGATGAGTGCACGCCAGGTTAAATGGGCTAGTTATCTGCAGGATTTTACATTCGTCCTCAAACACAAAGCGGGTACTAAAAACCGTGTGGCTGATGGTCTTAGTCGGCGACGAAGCCTTTTAACATCACTGCGGACTGAAGTATTGGGGTTTGACTTGTTTGTGACATTATACCAAACAGACCCATATTTTCCTGTCGTATTGGAAGTTGTACGTGCAGGCAACAGTGCACAATTCTCCTTGCTGGACGGATTTCTCTTCAAAGGCACTCGGCTGTGCATCCCGGCCTGTAGCTGGCGATTGAAGATTATCCAGGAGATGCATAACGAAGGTCACTTTGGTCGTGAAAAAACATTCCAGCTGATCTCTGCATCCTATTTTTGGCCGCGTCTGTTTAAGGAGGTGCAACGATTTGTCTCCCGTTGTCACGTCTGTCAGGTCTCTAAAGGGTCAGCTACGAATGCGGGTCTTTATATGCCGTTACCAATTCCTTCGAAGCCATGGAATGATATTAGTATGGACTTTGTTGTCGGTTTTCCGCGAACACAACAGGGGATGAATTCTGTTTTTATTATAGTTGACAGATTTTCCAAGATGTCACATTTTGTAGCTTGCAAGAAGACTAGGGACGCGGTTAATGTGGCGCTATTATTTTTCAGAAATGTGTACCGTCTGCATGGTCTTCCGGAATCCATCGCATCAGACCGTGATTCTAAATTCCTTAGTCATTTTTGGAGATGTCTTTGGAAATTATTACGTACGGAGTTAAAATTCATCAGCGCTTATCACCCACAAACGGATGGGCAGACGGAGGTAGTGAACCGTTCTCTTGGGAATTTACTTCGTAGTTTGGTTGGGTCTCACACTAAGCAACGGGATCAACATCTGTTTCAAGCTGAATTCTCTTTCAATAGAGCAATTCATAGGATCACAGGGTTTAGTCCTTTTCAAGTGGTCTGTGGGTTTAACCCTCGTTCTTCACTCGACCTAGCACCGGTTCCAGACCTACAACGTGTGCATACCACTGCGGATGCTTTAGTGAAGAATCTTCAACAAATACATGACATTGCTGCTCAAAATTTGGTAGTTTATTCTGCCAAATATAAAACGGCCGCTGATAAGCATCGTCGTCATGTTGAATTTGAGGTAGGTGATTTCGTTTGGTCTGTGCTTATTAAGGAACATTTTTCGGAGGGCACATACAACAAGTTGGGTCCTCGCAATATTGGTCCATTTGAAATTATTGAAAAACTCAACCCCAATGCTTACCGTCTGAAGCTTCCCAGTCATATTCATATGTGTTCAATGTGCGTCATCTAATTCCCTACCACGGCGACTTGTCCGATGATGATCTTCCTAACCTGCCTAATTCGTGGGAGAATTTCCTCTTTCCCGGGGAGAATGATGTAGTGCAAGATATGGCAGAATCCTACTTGGAAGAAAGAGATCGACGAAAGAATATCCGTTAGCCATGCAGGAATATTTTCCTGTTTGTTATTTTTGTTAGGAAATAAGAGATATCTTGCAGAATTGGCATGATATCATATTTGGTTAGGATTTCCTCTTTATTTGCATTAATCTTAAGAGATATTTGCATTAATATTAATTATGTCATAAGGCCTATATATGGCCTCGTCTGTAAGGAAAAAAGGCAGACTTTGAATAATCATACTCTTCCATTGAGAAGTTTTATCTAAGTGTGATTTCTTTCGTTTCCAGTACTAACATCCTACACCAAAATTGGAAGCACTAAAGAATATTTTGAGCAAATGGAATAGATAAGAACTGGGAAATTTCAATTTAAAAAAGAAACAATTTCTTCGTGAAATCGATGCTGTGGATAGACATGATGAAATGCAGAGAGCTAGTGCTACTCAAAGGTATGCAAGACTCAAAGCAAAAACAGAATATGAGCAAGTTTGTATCATGATGGAAACATCCATTAGACAAAGTTCTAGAGTACAATGGTTGAAGGAAGGAGACAAAAATACTTCTTTTCCCATAGTTTTACGTCACATATAAGAAGATTAAACAGAATCAAGCATCTGATGGTTGATAGAGTCTTAACTGATGACAGAACCAAAATCAAGAATAATATCATTAACCATTTTCAACATCTTTTCAAAGAAGAATTGGTAACCAGACCACCAATAGAAGACCTCGAATTTGGTTGTATTTCTGAAGAAGAGTCCATTGCGGTTGAGAGCGAAATCTCCGAAGAGGAAGTTGTTGATGCTATTAATGATCTTGAAGCTGTTAAAGCCCCCGACCCTAATGGATATCCAATTATATTCTTTAAGAAGTGTTGGTCTTTCCTTAAAGAGGATGTTAGGATTACCATTGCTGAGTTCAACACCGAAGGTAAAATCAATTCCTTGCATTATGCCACTTTTATTTGTTTAGTGCCCAAGAAGAACCATGTGGAAAGTGTGCTTGATCTTAGGCCCAGTATTTACAAAATCATCTCTAAAGTTCTTGCAACTAGACTTCGTATTTTGATTCCTAAGATCATTTCAGAAACCCAGTTTGCTTATGTTGAGGGAAGACAGATTCATGATAGCATTTTAATTGCCAGTGAACTAGTTGATTCAAAGATCAAAGATAAAACTCCTGGAATTATTTGTAAAATTGATCTCGAAAAAGCATTTGATAGGATCAGTTGGTCGTATTTGCAAGAGATTTTAAGGAAAATTAGGTTTTTAAGATAAGTGGTGTCATTAGGTCAGCTTTTGTTATTCCACTGCTAGTTTCTCTATTCTCATAAATGGCTCACCCTTTGGTTCCTTTGGGTGTTCAAGGGGAATACGACAAGGAGACCCTCTCTCCCCTTTACTTTTCAGTATTGCTATGGATGGGTTTGCCAGATTTTTAGATAAACTCTCTCATAATGGTTTTCTTAGTGGTTTTTCAGTTCGGAATGGTGGTAGAAGTATTTTGCAAATCACCAAGAACCCTAAATCTTAGTGGTTCTTCACATCCTGTTCATCAAAACCCATCCTATGATTTCCTATAAATTACTCAATCACCAAGAACCCTAAATCTCTTTCAAATCTACACCAAAGCTTAAAATCAACTAGTAATCCCTCTTTATCATCTTCATCACTGAAAACCCACCTTCTATTCTTCAGTAACATGATTAATTTCACATAAAATCAAAAGATAAACCATAAACCCTAAATTTTGTTACCTGATTTACTTTCCCTGATTTCGAGTTGATTATATGAATCAACGCCACCATCACCAGCCATTCCATAAACTTCTCCTATTTCTCTCGATCTTATGCAGGTGTATAGATAGAGTTGATTAAAAAATCACTCTTAGAATCAGAACAACGAAGAACAGGGGAGAAAAGAAATAAGAAAGAGAAGAAGAAACATAAGAGAAGAGGAAGAGTGTCGGCTTAACTTTCTCTCATCTTTGATATAGTGTAGGGGTTTATGGTAATTTGACCCAGTTTTTTTGACTAAGTAAACGAATGTGGACTCAGCATGCGGGCCCAAGACGTTAAAATAGACTGTAAGGGAAGTTTAGAAAGTTTGAAAAAAACGGGGGCATTAATTTTATGGGTTTAAATAAACGGGCGCACTTTATCAAAATTCCCATATAATTTCGACTGTGTTTTGACTATGAGTCAGAAAGACAAGATAGAGATGAGGAAAGAGGCCGACTAGAGATAAGGTTTTTTTTTTTTTTTTTTTTTTTATTATAGAGAGATAGGGAATGAGGGCTAAGATTATAATAAAAGTTGTTATCCAACGACCAGCATTAACTCTCCAGGTTGTGCTCCACATTTTTATTACATCTAAGACCGTCTTGACTGGTCCACGGTCAATTGACTGCCATTGAGGGTTGTGGATGTGGGTTATAAAAACTCCATTTTCCACTAATATATACACGACTGCACGATGAATGCAGTAAGAACATTTTTTTGGAGTACACTAATAGTGCGTTCGAAATTGGCCAGTCAACTGGACTTACACTCATGGTCAATAACACTCGACACTATTTAGTCAACGATGAACATTACAATTTTTGAGTGTCGACTAGGAGTGCACCCAAGTATCGGGATCAGTCAACTGATATAGTCAATGGTATGTTTGTGGTACGTTTGTGAGACTCAATGAGTCCTTATTTGACCAAAACAATTTCTAAAAGTCTATTTTCATGGACAAAAAATGGATAAAACGTTGCTAAAAGTCCAAATTTTATTCTTGGAATTTCCGATCACCAACAGTAAGTGCGAGAATTTCACCATTTTTCAAGTCATGTTCCGGTAAACAGCTCAACCCATAACTTTGAATACTTATCTTCGCTGTTTTAATTATGCTAACCTTCATTGTTACTCTAGATCATTTTGTACAAAATGTTCATCTTGTCGTTGCTCATCGTGTTGGTGATTGAACATGCAGTTTATTTGCTAATGGTGATTCTATTGTCCTATCGTCTAGTGTTTCCACTACTCCTGGATGCATTTGTTCCATCTATTAGTAGCATCGTGTCCTGGTAAAGAGGGTCAGATTCCAATCAAGACGCTAAAATGTAATACTGTATACAGAAATAAACAACTTCCTTTTATTGGAAAGACAACCCTCTGGATGGCTTATATGTGCACTTCTGATGCCTTTTACTCCACTATTAATTGACCTTCTTTTACTAAAGGGGAACCGATCTTTTGAAGCCGCTCCTTCAGGCTTCAGCTCCCATATGCAATTGCTTCCGGCATACCCTATCTTGCATGTCGCTTCTCCGAGTATCAGGGCCGGCACTGACACAAAATGCCCAAATTTGAACTTTGGGCAACAAAACTTTGAGGGCAGCAAAATTTTATCTTTGGTCTGTTTCTTATTAGGCGTTGGATTATTGCAGAGCTTAGAACACAAAAGTCCAACTCACTTGCTGTATTTAAGCTTTCATAAAAGGCAGCAAAGATAAAAATGATCTTCTATAATTAACCTTGATGAAGACGCGTTTCATTTTTTACAACCTATTGTTTCTTTGAAGTCTTAAACTAATGAGTAAGGAAAACAAAAGCCATCAGTGACTGCCGTTGGCCGTGCTAAGTAGAAAACCTTCCACATATAATTTTTGAAGGCGTTATAAGCTGGTTACTGGCCATTTTTTTTTTCCTTAAAATTTTTTTTTAGGAAAAACAATTACTAAAAAACACTGATATCATTTTTCCATGTCTTTGGTCGTTAGCCAATGCATGTTCACTTAGTCAAATGATCGGAAAGAGAGTTGTATGGGCAACACTTTCCAGATTTGCTTCGGGCATCATTAACCTCAAGGCCGGCCCTGCCGAGTATCCATGTCGCCCTCTTTTAATTCCATTTTCCACATAAATTCGATGAATTGATAAATTGGAAGTAGAAGAATACAAATTCAAGAGTGCATCTATGTGCACCCTTGCTAAACTAAGGATGCACATTCCTCCCCTCACTATTGGTCCTTATTTAACATTAGTTCTTGGTTTAGTTTTCATAATTTATTATAGTTTAAAATTAGATACTGAGGAATTGAAGAGTGGAGACGCAATGGTTGGGTCCCACATCCTGCAATCTTAATTGATGCTGGATAAACATCTTCCCTTTCATCATCATCCTAATATTTCGTTTCTGCAACTCACTCTAGGTCTGCATCTGGAACATGGACGAGATTGACTTGAAAATGGCAGTTGGTGATGTCCGATTAACGATAACAAATACGTATAGACACTGCATCTACTGAGTTTACACCTCAAATAGTAATTTTAGAAGCATCCAGGTCAGGGACGGATCCAGAAATTGATCCAGAAATTACCGCTGGGTAGGGCTAAACTTATGCAAATTTTTCCTTTTTTTTTTGGTTCCACGAGGTATTGAAGTTTGTACAACAGAACAAACTTAGACTTGAACGTATCCAAAGAGATACAATATCATAAACGACAAAAATGCATTTTACATTGTATCGGAAAGTTATATCCATTCAATTTGCGAAAATAGTCAAGTAGAAAAGATTGCATTGCATACTTCATAATAAAAATGTTGTTATACATTAAGATTGTGTATGTAGGTAAGTACAAGTATAACATTTGTGAACTATATATGTGAAAAGTTTCGATCCCACATGTTGAACAAATGAAGACGCATATGCACTAGTGCAACCCATATGATCCGCAATTAAGCCACTACACTTATCTTAGCCAAATTACCAATTAATTAACCAAAATCTATATTTGAAATCCAGGATTGGGGAGTGGCAAATCACTTACATCCTGGGTAATCTAATTGTCTGTAACTATTCACTAAAGTTAGCTAAATCCTATGTGATAAGCTGAATTTTATGGCCTCTAATTATCCTTGAAAGCATATATGACACAGAAAAAAGTTTCCAACTTTTCCTAGCAATCTCAAAGTATGAAAGTAATAACAGAATAGAATCAGATTTAAAAACCAAACCAGATAGTATCTATTCTTACTTACTTCTTTTACTACTACTCACTGTCCCCTTCATCAAAAAGCAAACCAGATAGTATCGACCAGAGAGAACTACAGTTAGCCATCCGCAACATGAGATCAAAATACTACTACGGGTTTGTCATGCTTTTAGAAATGTTACTCAACTCCCAAAATTATACTGCTTTACAAGGCCCTGACTTGACGTTACTCATACCAGATGATGAAGAGCTTTCAGTACTTTCTATATCTCCCGATGGTCTAACAGATTTCATGCTCAACCATTCGATCCCAAGACGTATGAACAACGAAGATTTTGCACATATGCCTGCGGGAACCATGATTCCAACAAATTTACCAAGGAACATGCTCAGAATTATTACAGATAGAAGTGCACATGTGTTAGTCAATCCGGCACGAATTTTCGCTCCAGATTTGTGCTCAAGTAGTACGATCAAGCGTTACGGACATGATAGGATTCTATCCGACATAAGAAGCCAAAAAGGAAGCCAGTGCCTCAAGAAAATACTACCAAAACCTCAGCACAAACAAAAGCTGAATTTTAAGTTTAGGGGAAAATTCAGAAAAAACAAAAGCCCTATTTCTAAATAAGAAAACCCTAGCAACAATTCATTCCACTACCTAAATTGTTGTGATCTCCGATCTCACCACAACACAAAACCCTATATTGAAAAAGCTAAAAAAGGATAAATACACATAATAAATACCTTGAAATTGAAATTGAACATCACTGCAATCTTTTTTACAAATTTCTAATTGATTATCTCCGTTGTCAAAATCAGATCCAACAAACTTTAAATTGAATACCACTATCAGAGTATTTAGTGTTGGGCTATATCCAGAAAAAAAAAATTAATATACATACTTAAAAATTTCTTTTCCAAATCTAGGTACGGGCTTAGCCCCTTGCTAGGCCCGTCCCTGATCCAGATATATTCTTTTTTATTTTAAAGCCATGGATTTAAAGCTTTAATTGTACTGCATCGGGAAGGGATTTGATTCCAAGAGTTTGATCGGTTTTTACCTGATGTTCTTTTCAGCACCTTCTGTTATGCTTAACCAAGAGCAAGAATTTTGAAAAACAAAATTTAATGTCTGTATTACTTCCCTCACAGATTATTTCATTTCCATTAAAATTAGTAGTATCAGACCCATATTTAATGAACATTTCTTTTTTTTTTTGATAGAAAGAGAAGATGTACTAAAGATTGAAGGAATATTCACTGAGTTCTACCAGTGGTAGATGAAGCAACGAAAAGAAACGAAAAAAAAAAACAGAGGTGAAAACTAAAAATTGCATGAATATAGCATTCCAATTAGACATCACTGTATTGGACAGGTTCAATTGAATTTGATGACCTGCAGCTGTAGCTCACTCTAAAACTGATGATTTAGCTTCATGAATGAGATCATCATCGGTTTTGAAAATGTAGTTCTCTTTGAATCTCCTACAATTCCTTTCCTTCCAGATGGTGTTTACAATTGCTGCTGGAATTAGTTTCCAAATGAAATTTCCGGAACAAAAGAAGCAATTGCTATGCCAAGTCTCTGCTAGAATCCGCATGGAACCCGGAAATACCCACATCCAACCTGAACTTGCGTTAAAGCACACCAAATCTTATAAGCAATTTTACAATGCAGGAATAGATGGCATTGTGATTCAACACCACTACCAAACAAAGCACAACTGTTATACAGATTTAAACCCTTTTGCTGAAGTATATCAATGGTATTAAGCTTACCATGAACAAGACACCACATCAAAATATTAAGTTTTGGTGGAATTCGGGGTTTCCAGATGAACTGATAAGGGAAGTTATTCTCCCAATGTTCCGCTACAAGCTGTAAATAGAGTGATTTTACAGTGAACACACCTGAGGGATGTAGTTTCCACCTTCTAGTGTCTGCCATGACATCTCTAACAGGGGGTGTATCACCAATGACTGTAAGGAGATCTGCGTATTCTTGAGCTTCCGCATTTGTAAGTATACACCTAAAATTGAACTGCCAGTTCCCCTCATCAGAAATCATGTCAGCTATCGAGATGCTTTTGTCCCTAGATAACTTGAAAAGATTAGGAAAAGTAATTACTAACGGTTGCTGTGCACACCAAATCCAAAATGCAATGAATGTCACTGAATGAAGAAAAAGTGTCGAATGCTCACTGATGGGACCTGCAGATTTAGTGATAGCACGCCATGCAGTGAATGTCACTGAATGAAGAAAAAGTGTCGAATGCTCACTGATGGGACCTGCAGATTCAGTGATAGCACGCCAGCAAGACACACCATATGTTTGATTATTATTTCCGGGGTTCCAGTGGGAGAATTCAGTTCCATACTTGTCTTCTATGATCTTATACCAAAGCCTGTTCTTTTCAACACGATATCTCCAACTCCATTTGACTAACATTGCTAAATTCATAGGTTTAAGATTGAACAAAACAAGTCCACCCCTTTCTTTAGTTGCTCTAACTAAATCCCAGATAACTAAATGGGAAGTTTTTGCACCTTCTCTAAATTCCCATAAGAAATTGCGCATCTTTTTTTCTGGAATCTTAATCACTGAGATTGAGGCCTTAAACAGAGAAAAATAATATGTGGGAAGAGAGGATAAAATACATTTCAAAAGAGAAAGCTTACCTCCCCTCGATAGCGAGATATGTCTCCAAACAGAAAGTCTAGCATCGAACTTCTCTATAATAGGATCCCAAATTCTGATTGAGCCAGATTTTGCACCAAGCAGTTCCCAAATACATAAAAGGTAGACAATCAGTTGAACAACCAAATTCTTCAGCCCACAGAGTTAAGCTAGGGACCTCTCCAACGACAATTAATCTTGTTTTCAAAGTATTTACCTTTAGACCGGCTATGAACTCGAAACGATGTAATGCTGAAAACAAGTTATGTAGATCTTCTTTTTTATTATCTAAAAAGAAGATTGTGTCATCCGCATAGTGAAGATGATTGACTACTATACTTGTAGGACAAACAGAAAAGTCGCTGAATAGACCTTGATTAGCTGCTCTATCTATGAATCTAGAAAACCCCTCCATATCGATGTTAAAAACAAGAGGAGATACAGGACAACCCTTTCTTACACCTATTGTACTAGTGAAATAGCCGAAAGAAGACCCATTAATAAGAACCGAGAATGACGAAGTCGAGTAACAAAATCTCAACCAGTTGCACCATTTCCTACTAAAACCCATCTGGACCATTATAATTCAAGATATCTCCAATTGATTTTGTCAAACGCCTTTTCAAGATCAATTTTGCATACAATTCCCGGATTTCCAGACCTAAGTCTAGAATCTACCAATTCATTGGCAATTAGGGTACCATCAATTCTGTCAAACGCCTTCAATATATGCACATTGTACTGGAGAAATAAGCTTATCCATAACCAGTTTTAGCCTTGAGGCTAGAACCTTTTCAATTATCTTATAGACACTAGTGAGGAGGAAAATAGGTCTGTAGTTCTTGATAGTCTCAATATGGTCTTTTTTAGGTACAAGAGTGATGAAAGTAGAGTTGTGCTTAGAGTTAATAGTACCTGTAGTACATAATTCATTCACAGTACCCATAATATCATGCTTGATGAAATGCCAACACTTCTGAAAGAAGAGAATACGGAAACCATCCGAGCCAGGTGCTATGTCATTCCCTAAATCTCTACTAGCATGCAAAACCTCTTCATCGGTGAAATCATCTTCAAGGATAGTGGCCTCTGTAGTGGTAATGGAATCAAACTCAATATCTTCTAAATTGGGTCGAATAATTTCTTCCTCGGAGAATAAAAATTGGTAATACCCTATTATATGATCTTGTAACCTTCCTCTGTCAGACACTAATTCATCTTTGATATATAATTGTCTGATTCTGTTGTATCTACGTCTAGCAGAAGCATTGCTGATGAAAAAAGAAGTGTTCCTATCACCTTCTTGCAACCACCTAGTATTAGATTTAATTTTCCATTCAGTCTCCTCCATTTTAGAAATCCTTTCAAAGTCAGCTTTGTGTTGAAGATGCACATTCCGATCTTCTTCAGTGAGGATATTATCCTCCGCCAGTCCATCAGGAGTTTGTATTTCAGAGAGAACAACATTCAGCTTTGTATCGGTATTACCAAAAACTTCTTTGTTCCAGACTTTTAGCTTTTCTTTAAGTGCTTGTAACTTCAGCCAAAGCACAGTTCTAGGAGTACCTGCAAAACAAAAAGAAAGCCATCAATCTTCTAGTAATTGTAAGAATCCATTCTCCAAGAACCACATAACTTCAAACCAGAAAGGACTAGGTCCCCAAAAGGGGTCGGAAATATCTAAAAAGAGTGGGATGTGATCAGAGGTGGGTCTGGCTTTGGCTAATTGGGTTACAAAAGGGTAGTGTTGTTCGAAAGATGGTGAAATAAGGAACCTATCCAATCTGCACATAACCGGGTTTACTTGACCATTTGACAATGTATATCTGGCTCCTTTGAGAGGTAAATCAATGAGGTCATGCTCAACAATAAATTTGTTGAACTTCTTCATACTTCTTGTGATCTTCTTACAATTCTTTTTTTCAAAACACTTGGTTATTGTGTTGAAATCACCACTAATACACCAAGGGAGATTAGTCCAATATCTACAGACCGTATCGAGTTCAATCCAAAACTCAGTTCTGTCAACTGAATTGTTTGGTCCGTATACACTTGTAAAAACCCACTGAAAGTTATCAAGTTTGTTTGTACAAAGTACAAAGAGCATATACTCGGCCACAAGTGAATCACTAACTTCCACCAAATCTCTATCCCAGAGAATTAACATACCACCTTTGCTTCCTACAGATTGTTGTAAAGTCCACCCCACATTCTTGTATCCACATATCTGCTTAATGTCCCAAGATGTACAGTGCATCAATTTTGTTTCTTGGAGTATACTGATGGGATCTCTAATCAACTGTAACATTTTATGAACCACCGTTCTTCTACTGCTCGAGTTAAGATCTCTAACATCCCAAGTTAGAATCTTAAGACTCATTTTGAACAAGATTTACCCCTAGAAGTAGCTGACTTTCTTGGCCTGGATGGAGGAGAATTAATAACCTCAACAGAGATACCTAGCCGTTTAAGTTCATTACGCAGCTTTAGTGGTATCACCGGCTATGAATCACTATCTGAGTTGAGACCTGAGCAAGCATCATCAGCCATATCTGCAGGGGGTTCAAATCCTGGTGGATATTAAGGAGTGGAAGAATCTGAATAAGTGGAGTCATATGTATCCTTCTCAGACAGAAAAGTATCTTCGAGACCCATTAGGGGTACTGTATATTGCTTTGCTTCAAGCACAGGAATGATGTGAACACCCTCAATACAAATTGTTCTCTGGACAACAAAGTCTCTATCGATTTGTTTTTTGTTGGTAAACGGGGATAGGTTTTGAGCACAGGATCAGAAGTTTTAATTTTTGAAACTAGTAATTTCCTAGCATGATTTGGCATGGATGGGAAGTTGATGCCAAGTTTGATTCCAAGGTCGAATAGACGGTTAACTTCCTTCATAATCCAAGTTGGTATTGTGAATTGTTGGATTTTTTGTGGATTTTTGGCATGCGGGTTTAAGCTATTTTCCTTGGTAATATGAGTAACCAAAGCCTGGCGTTTATGGGTGTGGTTGTAAGATGATTATGGTGTTATGGTAGGTGAAGGATGAAGTGACGATGGGTTGGCAAACGATATGAGGTTTTCAATGAAAGATTCGAGAGGTGATATACCCAGACTTCTTTCAGATGATTTCTTCGAAGATAATGCTGGGGATGAGACAATATCGGTTAGGTTTAGAGGTTCTTCACAGGTTTCAGGGATGGAAATTATGAATGCCACCGGCATACTCACCTGATCTATGTCCATGTCATTGGCCACATCAGCGATGATTTCCACGTCATCTATCACTTCAGCTAATACATCAGGTTCTATAATTGAAGTACTCGAAATTTTAGTTAACAGGGGGGCTTCAGATTGTCTATGGCCTAAATAGGTGTCTCCTTGTGTCCCAAGAGTAATAATCCGCCATGTGTCCAAATTAGGTTATCATAAATAGAAAAAGATACAACAATGATACACACACCGAACCCAGCTCCCGTGATCTGTACCGAGAAAAATCTAACGGCTATTAGTGGAGCCCTGGAGGAGATTTGCAGGGGGTGGGGTTAAAGGTGGGGCCCAACATCTTTTTTTTCTTTCACACCAAACTTCACGGTACAGATCGCGGGAGATTTATCATCCTTGGAGAGTGGACAAAATCAAGGAAGAAAAATCAAAACAATAAATACTCAAACCAAATTATAGAAATTTTTTTACGGAACCTACTTCTTAACCAAAAAAATATATTTTATTCTCTTATACTTTTCTTGCTCGTCTTCTGGTCTTCTCTTCCATTAGTATTAGTTTGTGGTTGAAATAGATCATGTATTGAGTTAGCTTTTCATCTTCATGTAATCAGTCCTGCATGTTACAGATATGTTATGGTTATTCTGAAGTAACTTTCTCTTTTTAACCCTGGAAGTTTCCAAAAAAATAAGGCGGGATGGAAACTCTGTTAAAAGTTGGATCTGTGATCTTAGGTGGAATGATAAGAAAACTACAGTCAACTGAAGAGGACTTTCCTTTAACGCTGATGTGAGTTGTGAACATCTTTTTTCCTTAAAAGATCTTGATTACTCTAGGTATAGAATTGATTCCATTGACATTTCTGATTTTTAAGCGCACAACTCGAAGATTAGTGAGTTTCAGGGTTGCAGGATCGATAAATGTATCTCCCCACATACTTCACCAATCGCATGAATAACTTCCAAGGACCAAAACTGAAAAAACGAATACCGACAATTTTAATGTTGAAATCGTAGTGATGAACAACAGTAGTACTCCAAAATTGACTATGCCATCGAAATACAGAATAGGTGACCTTGTGTGCAGTAAATTTGAATTCTAAATTAGCCTGTGAGAAGTCGTCATCAACGTGAAAGATTGCTTGTGTTGAGTTTATTGGAAACAGTTCAAAACCTTTCCGAATCTGCAATTCCGTACAAAGCAATTTCCCTAAGCTTGACCATGATTTAACTCTTACAGGGGAAGAGATGATGAAAGCATTACTCCATCTACCTAGGTTGGATGAATCGTGATCAATGTGGATGAATTGGCCAAATTTGGAATTCTTAGTTTTGATAGAGTATGGTGCAGCATACTTATCACAGACAAATGGAGAACTGGTTTGTTTGGGGTAATGGGTTTTGGAACTGACATTCTGGTTTTGGGAAAACAAGGATTGAGCATAAGTTGTATTAGGTTTTGTGAAAGCTGCTGGCTAGGTATGACTATTTAATGGGATCAACGGGGGTTTTGGTTTAGATACTGAGGCAGTGAAGTTGATAATGGATTCCATTGCAGAGCTCATATCAAACCATCCTTCAAAACAAACTCCTGCAGGGACATATAATAAGACTGGGTAAGCTTTAGGTTTTGATCTAGATAATGTAATATGGAGATAAAATCCTTTTTCATTATGTAATTTGGTTGCAGAAAACCATTTTTGATTATCTTCATATTTCCAGAACATCCTTCCCAGATCACCATTTTTTGCAGCTTCATGAAAAAGCCTTTGTAAATCAGCAGCTAGTTTGAAAGTGAAAGTTCCATTCAATTTTCCAGTACAATAGAACTCCGTTAGGGTAATGTTTGAAGAGGGTATGGTTGAAGTACAGGTTATTCTAATGAACTTCCGATCAATGGTGATGAATCGTTGCTCAGAAGTCATTATTTCTTATGGATTGAGGCTGGGAATGTAATGGATCTAAGGGATCTAATCGCTAACAGGATGAAGAAAACTAAGGTTCGGAGAATGGAGGAGAGAGAAAACATCGCTTAATTCAAACTACTTGGATTAAATCCGTAAGCGGTAAGCATTGTCTTTACAGACTCATTAAAAATTTAAAAGTCCCTAAATAGTAATGTATTTACAGTTACGGCCTCTTCAAGGTCTCATCATCAACATAATGATGACTATCAGATAAAAAAAAAAGAAGAAAAATCATCAACATAATGATAAATCATCAATCGTATGGAGATTTTAGCCGATATTCCCCTGTGTATACTGTAGTTGCAGAAAATTTTACAACCACATCCATACAAGAATCTAATAATACACTAAGAAATCATAGTGAAAATTATTCTTTTTCTTGTTAGAATCTTAATTTTGATACAAGATAATCAATGACTTTACTTACTCTCCAAATAAACTTTCTCTCTCCTAATTTCTTGTCTAACACAATCTCCCTCAGATCTCTCATTACATGATAGCTCTTCCCTTTATATAGGATTTTTCATAATGGATGACAGCTAATAGATCCTTTATTTTTGGAATCACTGTGCATTACGATCGCTCATATACATTCACTCAACTTCGCACACTTTACACTTCGCACAGATCATCACACTTTACTCGTGACTATGCTGACATCATCAGATACGTCATCTCAATTTTGCTATGTGCGATGATCTTCGCTTGTGTTAGATGATCTTTGTTTCGCATACATAATGAGCGTGCGATATTTCACTCCTACATTTTTCCTCTTCTCAAGTCGTTCTCTTTATAAAGTGAGATATATGAGAAATCTCCATCCTAAAGTATCGCACATGTTCAAATTTTCGTATTCTGCCTTGCCAACACACTTCCGGAATCAGAGCTTTCTTAATTGACGCGTGTCTTCTTAACCAGTCATTATCTGACACGTCCTTATAGCCGCTCCTTTCTATCCGTTTGTTCTTCGCATTAAATGAAATAAACCTTGGGAAACTAGAGAAAATCGTCTTATATATCTTCCTTCATCTTATTCTTCCTTCTTTTTACTTCTTGTTTTCTTTTTCACATGTTACTGCGATTTTTATCTTCATCCTCTTATCTCTTAGTTTTTTTTTACAGTCTATCATCTCTTCCCCATTTTCATTATTGTTCTCCGCGTTTTCCCCTCCTTTTCTTATAATCTAATCTCAATTTCACTGATTTGATCATAATCTTACTGATTTGATCTTGATCAAGATTTTTTTTTCTTACTTATAAACCCATCATTCCCATTCTTACAACGGCTCCTGCTGGCAAAAAGATGGAGATAAAATTCACCAAACTCAAGAAAGAATTTGATACCAGAGGTTATTCGCTTTCCCTTCCTTCTGATTCTGATTATTCATCCAAACTCAATCTTGAGTAAATCAATTCCGTACAATGGACTAATCAGAAGATTATCATATCATTAGGACCACTTCTGAATAATCTTCCTATCCCATTGTATAATCCAGAAATCCCTTTGTTCTACGAAATTCTGGCTGATAATCGATTCACATGGGGAATATTTCAGCTTAGTGGTGATGCTATTAGAATAATTTTGGAATATTCGCATCGCGCAGCAGGATTAGGAAATTCTTATTCTTATGAAGTACGGAATGAATTGTTCCGTGACAAAGCTATCGATCATGAAGAATGAATCAACCAAGTGGGCCATTCGCTTAATAAGAAAGGATAGCATTTTTGAAGATGAAAAGATTATGCGATATGTAGATTGAAATGACAAATCCAATAGTACTTCTCGCAGGTCCAATGACACATGTTGGATTAATTGCGCTGTAATCTTAGAAGGTCTTTATGTGTCGGGCAAAGTTGCTGATGGTTGCGATCTTCCCCTGCCTGAGAAATTGTCTGCTTATCAGCCTTGGAAACTATCTCTGTCCGAAGATGAGAATAAGAAAGCGGTATGAGATTTTCGCAGAAGTATTCTAAATTTCGCATAGCTTTATTTTCTTTGTTTCTTACTTTCGTACTCTTTTAATTCCAGTTTGTTAAGTCAAAGAACATGGATAAGAGGGCCAAGACTTCGCACGATGTATCATCTTCGCAGAATATCGACGTAAGGAACATTGTTTCTCTAATTTTAACAATATTGTTGACTCTTTTCCTTATCTTGGTTATTCGCGAAGGTTGAAACATCGGGTGTTAAAACTATGGGTAAAACTAAGAATCAACCCAAGAAACCTGTGTCTAAATCTTCATCCAAAACGTCTTCTTCAGATCTTTCCAAGAAGCGTAAAGAATTTGATCCTTCTTCAAGCCCTGAATCCGACGATGATGATATTCTTGCTTCTGAAGATCCATCGATCCACTATACCATATTCTGTGACTAGTAACTAAAATTAGTAACCAGCATGTTTCCGTTACTAATTCGTAAATGGAAATTTCAGTTACGAAAATTTAGTAACTGTTCAAGTTCAGTTACGAAATAAGCCTAATTTAGTAACGGCCCATCCCATGTTACTATTAGAAACTGCTAAGAAAATACGGTGCCAAGAGTTCGTTTGCGGAGTAACACAAGGCCTCATGTTTCCGCCCAAATATTAGTATCTGTTTTCTACTTCAAAGATAATTCTACTTACGTATATCTTTATCTAACCTGACTCCCCCTCTCCAGTCCAACCACATTATCTTCTTTTCTCTTCCTTCTTCACCGAGAAAGCAGAGCAGCCACTTCTTCTTCTATTGCTTCTGCTCGAGCACCAACATCACACCGTCTCGCTAATATCAACGCCATAATCTACCTTCTTCTTTTTCTTAAATCAAATTTTCTTATAACCCTCTTGTTTTATCTCTACAGTAGAATCCTAGATCCAGGATTTCTATTTCTTATTATAGAGATTAGCAAGAGATTCCTTCGATTAATCTACAGGATGATGCGGATTAAAAACAAAGGTATGAAATCATTTCGATTAATCTACATGAGGTTCTTAATCAGGTGATGTTTCATCGTTGGTTTGATTTTTGTTACAAATTCGAAGTTCAGTTAATGTTCAGGTGATGTTCTTAATGAGATTCGTTTGAACATCTTGGTTGGAAATCGACAATTTCTTTTACAAGGTAAAGGACCCTTTCTTCTAAATCATTGGGATAGTCGGAACAATCGATCTGGAGACTAATAAAATCAGATTTCTTTATTTAAATTTTGAAGATGGTTAAGAACCCTAACTTTGTTTTTGTTGTTTGATAGCCATTAGAAGGTGGACCAGCTAAAGAATTACCTAAGTTTGAATAACCATTGGATACTTCATTGTCTGTTTTGTATATTGGTTTCTATGAAAAGGAAATGGAAGGTATGATTTCATTGGGACATTTGAATCTACTTTGTGATTTCCATATTTTTAGTTTAAATTTCTTATTTGCTTTAAATTTGGGTTTTGATTTTCTTTATTGTAGAGTTTATTCTGCAATTTAGTTTTATTAAGCGATCGGGATAAGAAGGTTTGTTTAGCTTTAATGTTTTGATCATGAACTTTTCAAGGCATGCAATGAATTGGGAATTTTTGCTCTTACTGATCAGGGGATCCCGTGGTCCCTACTTGACCAGCTTTGATATTCTGGGAGCTCAGCATATTATTATGAATATGGAAACCACCTTTCTGGCGGAATCCCTTATCCACCAATGCATTTGTCCGGTGGACCTTCACCATATTCCAACGGATCTGTGATGGGACAAGGTACAACCCCTTTTCTATCCTCTTCCTGTCATGCTAAAAGCTATGCATTATTTAGGATTAGTCATCTCTTTGCTGAAAATTTCACCACTACGATTTAATTTTTGTTTATAGACTATCGTTGTCACTTCTATTGTTCATCAACTCATTGTTGTCACTCTCTGTTGCCTTCTTGTCCGACTCAGGTGGGATGTCAGGTGGGATGCACCAAATGCCCCCTATAATGATAGTTTTGGTTTGGGTTTGCCAATGAGTCATGCTTCTATGGTAGGTTATAATTGTTCTATATTTTATTTCTTTTCCTATTTTCAATTTTTTATCTTATGTGACAATGAACTGATGCCTGGGATTATGCAGGGCTCAAGGCCAGGGATATTTCAAGACAAAAATCCTCCAAGAAAGTCAGTCAGTAAGCATTTTTAAAGTTGTTATGGTAAATATTATTGCTTAATCTTTTGTTGTCAGAGCATGTCCTATTATATATTGATGTTCTCTCTAATATTTTGTTTTTTTGTGGAAACTCTGTAGACCGGACACGCGACAACAACTGGACTGGTTCGTTCTCCCAATCAGTGAAGAGCTTCTGTTTTTCTCAACTTTGGTCATGAAAAAGCTTTTCAATAATAAGCTCAAGCCTTACGTACCTGATTTCAAGCTTGTGTTAGACCACTTCTGCATACATGCCGGTGGAAGAGCCGTTATTGATGAATTGGAGAAGAACATACAATTGCTTCCTTTACATCTGGAGGCTTCTAGAATGACCCTTCACCGGTTTGGGAACCCCTCTTTGAGTTCCATCTGGTATGAGTTGGCTTACATTGACGCCAAAGGAAGGATGAAGTGTAAAGCAATCTCCAAAAGGTCCCTGGGAAGATTGCGTTGACAGATACCCTGTGGAAATAGCCTTTAGTTAATAAGTATTCTCTTGTTAGATCTCATCTAGGAAAAGTTCCTAGCAAAATGTTCTACCCAATTGTGGGGTTTCTATACTTTTATTCGTGATGTGTCTCTTCTTTGTTATTTGATCATAAGTCATGGTCTGAGTCTATTCCTGTTATATTTGGTAGTGTTGCTGAGGTGGTATGGGTTCTTGGATGCTGTTCTTGCATTATATTGCATTAGGAAGTTTATAGCTTGCATACAACTATGGTTGTAGTATTGCGAAGAGTTCATTTCTTCATACCAATTCTTAATGGATAAATGATTCTAAACATGCTGATAGGTGTTTCCCTCTGTTTCAATTCCGGCAATCTCTGTTCTTTTTCATTATAATTTCTTCACCCATACACTCCCAGGTGGAAAAAATTGTTAACAAGAGGTGTTCACATACTATTATTTTGTCAGGATTTATATAGAGATGCAGGTGGACATTGGAAGAACATAGATAATTGGAAGAACATAGAAATTGTGTAGGAAAAAACATTTGATATAGCATTTAACTATCATGTCCAATTGTCCTTGTACAATTTGAAGCTCAATTATACTTTCTCATCTGTCTTGTAAGTGGTGAATTCGTACCTCGGCTACCTCAATGACATTCACCTTGAAACAAAGGAGGAAACAGATAAGGAGGCATCTGTTTTGCATAATTCAAATTATATGTTATCTCTTTGTTTTCTCTTTTCAGTGTCATGAGTATGAATGAATTAATGGATGAGTACAGGATGTCTTCGTGGTTCTTTGTTATGGATCAAACTTAAAAATTTTTTTTGACTCTTTCTTTAATCATTTTTTCTTAGCTGGCTTGCTCAATTGTATGAGTCACTTAAATCGTGCTGCGAGTTTAGATTTGTACATATAGTTAGTGCAGTTTGAACTTTTATACCATTATTGTGTTGTTGGCTAGGTTCTTACTCTCCAGCTATTTAAAAATTTAAGTTTGAGTGACGCTGCCGAGGACTCTTCGAACTAATAGTTCAAAGCTGACAAGCAGTAGACATTAAATTCTCACATTCTCAAGGATGCTGCGCGCAATGCATAATTTTGTAACTGTTAGTAATATTATCACCTGAAATATAATTCATTATATTCAACTGACATGTTGCATCTGCAAATGTATTTTTGAAGAAATCTAGCAATTTCTGGTGGTGTCTAATCATGATTGATGAACAACTGAAGAAGAGGGCATCAAGTACCTAACCATTACAATTTCTTCCATTTTGTTGCAATAAAGATACTAAGTTCTATTTGTACTCAATCTTGTGTATTACTTGTTGTCTTGTCTTATGTCAATATTGTATGCGAGAGTTTGCAGATGAAGCAGTAATCAGGATTCCTGAGGACAAGCAAATATTGAATTAGATAAAGAAACAAGTTGATTCAGGTACTCTTATCAGAGTCATATGTCCATACTTCACAGTTATGAATCATCTGAAAGTTGAACTCACCATGAACCTAAGTATCATTGAACAAACATATATAATGATTCGAACAATGTTTTCTTCCCCTCCTTTTTTTTTGTAGAATGTGTAGTAGAGTGACTTGTATTGAATGGAGAATGAATGTTTTTTTTTTTTTGAAGCATAGAAAATGAATGTTTAATAGTTTGTAAATTGAATGTTTGAATTGGATTGAATGACAATTCCAGGGGGATAGGGTATTTGCAGGGTAAAATAAAAGGGGTGGGGAATTAACGTTGACCAGGTCAACGAAGACTGGTCCTTTTTTTTTAGTTACAAATAATTTGTAACGACGAAAAAGTGTTACTAAATTTTTACCAGGTAATAGGAAAAGTCAACGTTGACTTAGTCAAAAAAATTAGCAACTCTAGTAAAAATTTAGTGACGGTTCGTTTGCAGTTACTAATTTTCATTTAGTAACGACCACATTTAACCCCAAATTAGTAACGGCAACATGCTGGTTACCAAAATTTGTCACACCCACTTTTGTAACGGTTGAATTGTGCTACAACCCCATTTAGTAACTTGAATAGAGAGTTACTAAACACGAAATATGGTGTAGTGATCTCCTCCATGAAAAATTTATCTATCCTTTTCTCTGATACAATGTAAGCTATTAATGATGATGAATTGCAACGCATTTTTGGAATGGCTTATAAAGTCTGCAATGCTCCCATTTTGGAGGATCCATCTCTTCGCGGAGCTGCTTCTGTAATAAACCCAAGTTTCCAATATGCGCTTGGTTCTATGGTAATGTTCTCATCTTCGCACGTTCTTTAATTACTACTTCTATTCTTTCTTTTTATTTCATAATTCCTTCCTTATATTTTCGTAGGTATCTCGCTTATCTTATGTGGTTTCCTCAGATTACCAAAGGAAACTCCTCAATCTTAAGGGAGAAAATACCAAGCTTAAAGCTGAAAATTCTTCCAACTTTGAGCGTATTCGCGAAATCCGAGAAAGAAATGATGAACTTATGGGTACGTAATTTTTATCATTCCCATTTTCCTTGCTTTATATGATAATTCACACTTCTTATTTTTTCATATTTGCAGACATTTATAACCTTTCTGATGAGGCATCCAATATTCCCGATGAGGAAACTATTTTACAACATCTCAATTCTTCTTTAAACAATTATCCTACCAAAGGATTTGAGAATCTTAGTTTAGAAGAATTAAGACTGAAGTATACCGCTCTTAGAATGGATCATACACCCCTATTGACTACACTCAAAAACTTCAGACGTCGTCTTCATGAGAATAAAGAGACAATTCAGATTTTGGAAGCAAGGAAGAATAAACTCATTAGTGAAAAATATGTGGTTGCTCTCAAGATGAACTGTCCTTAAAATTCAAGATGAACGTGATTTAGCTTTGAGCGAGAAGAAAGAACTTATTGATGAAAGAAATTTAATTCTCTCTCAAATTCTTATAGAAAGTGACACTGAAATTAGTTGGGATGCTAGGGTTCTGAACGATGCTAGGTAGGGTTTAGCCGTAAACGTGAGCCTTCAATCTGAACATTCCGCACTGGTTAAAGACATTATTTCCAATCATGAAGGTCATTTGTTACTCTGTCATACTTGTCATTTCTTCAGGATGATATCTTGTTTAACTCTAACTTGCTTATTTATTCTTCGCAGAGAAAGAGAAGAACTATCTTGAGAGGATTGAAGAATTAGAGATGCAATTATATACCTGCAACTCCAAGTATCAGAAGTTAAAGAAGAATCACATCGTTATTGTTTCGAATAATGGCAAGGATGCCACTCGCGCTCGTGATGCAGCCGTTAAGAAAGTTTGTGTGGATAATGTTATTCCTTCTCTAAGTATATATTCGCAGACGTTCCCCCCAATGAGGTTATTCTTGATATCTCTGATAGTGAAGAAGAATATGAAGAATACGAATAAGAAACAAGTGATTATGAGACCGAACGAAATTATGAGGACAAAAATTAATCATTCTTCTTTTGCTTTTAAATTCTTTTTCTGCCTCTTGTATATCTTCATGTTTTTTGGAATGAACATGTCTTTTGGAATGAGCATCTTTGCCCCTTTAATATATGTTCCCTTTGATTTATATTTGTATTTGCACATTGCTTTAACACTCTTTAAAATGTCATTCTTTCTTGTACGTGTATAAGACTATCAAATGGGGCAAATAACATTCCTCTTATGTTTGCATTCCCATTCTTGCCTCTGTTAGTTGTCACATATTGATAGGATGACGAACATAATGTCGTCCTAATGCGAAGTTATTCGCAGTGTATTAATTTTCTTACAAAACAAAGTTATCATATTTTTATCACGAGGTCTTATTTTTCCTTCCTAATTAAAGGTCTTATTTTGCCCATTTTTTTTTATTCTTGTGCGACGAAATCGCAGGACGTCTTTAAACTGTAGTGTATCGACCCATTGATATCGCCTTATCTTTATTCTTGTATTATTACCTCTTCAGGTCTCTTATGTGCGTAAATATGACAAATATTAATACTCCCGTGAGTCCCTTATCCCTCTACCGATTTGGTTTATGGTTATGAGACTGCAACCTAAGTGGGGTATCTTCGGACCGAGTGCATCATAGTCAGGACTTGTCAAGAGTGGCAAGGTACGCTCCAGACGCCCCGGGCACTCTTGACTCAACCGTGTACCTCGAAGCCCTGATCGAGTTTCTGCACTCCTTAGGAAAGATCTTATTACCCCAATCTTTCAATTTAGGTGCCTTTCCTGGATGGGCATTTTCGTTTTTCTCACCCCAAATCTCCATGACTCAAGTTCCAGGGTCGATGTAGCTTTCCCTTGAGTCATGCCTACCAGGTTTTCCCCGAATATGACGTGCGGTAGGTCTTACTTTTTGCCTCTTGCATTTATGCGAACTAAGTTGCACGCCACATTCGGATGCCTAGCCTCCCTAATTAGAGTTTTTATTTCTGTTGCCTTCTATTAAGGTCTTATTATTAGGACTTACATTTTCCTTCTCTTGATATGATATCATCAAATGAAAATAGAATTTTCCATTCCATTCTTACTCTTGAGTTATACAACTCTAGTACATAGAATTATTATTAATTTCTTACTCATGAAGAAAAACATTTGCACCTTTTATACAACTCACTTGCTTCTTTCATCTTTTGCATCTGTTGAAGTTCACAAATGAAGAGCTTTCAGTACTTTCTATATCTCCCGATGGTCTAACAGATTTCATGCTCAACCATTCGATCCCAAGACGTATGAACAACGAATATTTTGCACATATGCCTGCGGGAACCATGATTCCAACAAATTTACCAAGGAACATGCTCAGAATTATTACAGATAGAAGTGCACATGTGTTAGTCAATCCGGCACGAATTTTCTCTCCAGATTTGTGCTCAAGTAGTACGATCAAGCGTCACAGACACGATAGGATTCTATCCGACATAAGAAGCCAAAAAGGAAGCCAGTGCCTCAAGAAAATACTACCAAAACCTCAGCACAAACAAAAGCTGAATTTTAAGTTTAGGGGAAAATTCAGAAAAAACAAAAGCCCTATTTCTAAATAAGAAAACCCTAGCAACAATTCATTCCACTACCTAAATTGTTGTGATCTCCGATCTCACCACAACACAAATCCCTATATTGAAAAACTAAAAAAGGATAAATACACATAATAAATACCTTGAAATTGAAATTGAACATTACTGCAATCTTTTTTACAAACTTCTAATTGATTATCGTCGTTGTCAAAATCAGTTCCAACAAACTTTAAATTGAATACCACTATGAGAGTATTTAGTGTTGGGTTATATCCAGAAAAAAATAAATTAATATGCATACTTAAAAGTTTCTTTTCCAAATCTAGGTACGGGCAATAGCCCGGGTTAGCCTCTTGCTAGGCCCGTCCCTGATCCAGATATATTCTTTTTTATTTTAAAGCCATGGATTTAAAGCTTTAATTGTACTGCATCGGGAAGGGATTCGATTCCAAGAGTTTGATCGGTTTTTACCTGATGTTCTTTTCAGCACCTTCTGTTATGCTTAACCAAGAGCAAGAATTTTGAAAAAAACAATTTAATGTCTGTATTACTTCCCTCACAGATTATTTCATTTCCATTAAAATTAGTAGTATCAGACCCATATTTAATGAACATTTCCTTTTTTTTGATAGAAAGAGAAGATGTACTAAATATTGAAGGAATATTCACTGAGTTCTACCAGAGGTAGATGAAGCAACGAAAAGAAACGAAAAAAAAAACAGAGGTGAAAACTAAAAATTACATGAATATAGCATTCCAATTAGACATCACTGTATTGGACAGGTTCAAATGAATTTGATGACCTGCAGCTGTAGCCCACGCTAAAACTGATGATTTAGCTTCATGAATGAGAACATCATCGGTTTTGAAAATGTAGTTCTCTTTGAATCTCCTACAATTCCTTTCCTTCCAGATGGTGTTTACAATTGCTGCTGGAATTAGTTTCCAAATGAAATTTTCGGAACAAGAGAAGCAATTGCTATGCCAAGTCTCTTCTAGAATCCGCATGGAACCCGTAAATACCCACATCCAACCTGAACTTGGCGTTAGAGCACACCAAATCTTATAAGCAATTTTACAATGCAGGAATAGATGGCATTGTGATTCAGCACCACTACCAAACAAAGCACAACTGTTATACAGATTTAAACCCTTTTGCTGAAGTATATCAATGGTATTAATCTTACCATGAATAGGACACCGCATCAAAATATTAAGTTTTGGTGGAATTGGGGGTTTCCAGATGAACTGATAAGGGAAGTTAATCTCCCCATGTTCCACTACAAGGTGTAAATAGAGTGATTTGACAGTGAACACACCTGAGGGATGTAGTTTCCACCTTCTAGTGTCTGCCATGCCATCTCTAACAGGGGGTGTATCACTAATGACTGTAAGGAGATCTGCATATTCTTGAGCTTCTGCATTTGTAAGTATACACCTAAAATTGAACTGCCAGTTCCCCTCATCAGAAATCATGTCAGCTATCGAGATGCTTTTGTCCCTAGATAACTTGAAAAGATTAGGAAAAGTAATTGCTAACGGTTGCTGTGCACACCAAATCCAAAATACAATGAATGTCACTAAATGAAGAAAAAGTGTCGAATGCTCACTGATGGGACCTACAGATTCAGTGATAGCACGCCATGCAATGAATGTCACTGAATGAAGAAAAAGTTTCGAATGCTCACTGATGGGACCTGGAGATTCAGTGATAGCACGCCAGCAAGAGACACCATATGTTTGATTAATTTTTCCGGGGTTCCAGTGGGAGAATTCAGTTCCATACTTGTCTTCTATGATCTTATACCAAAGCCTGTTCTTTTCAACACGATATCTCCAACTCTATTTAGCTAGCATTGCTAAATTCATAGGTTTAAGATTGCACACACCAAGTCCACCCCTTTCTTTAGTTGCTCTAACTAAATCCCAGTTAACTAAATGGGAAGTTTTTGCACCATCTCTAAATTCCCATAAGAAATTGCACATCTTTTTTTCTGGAATCTTAATCACTGAGATTGAGGCCTTAAACAGAGAAAAATAATAGGTGGGAAGAGAGTATAAAATACATTTCAAAAGAGCAAGCTTACCTCCCCTCGATAGCGAGATACGTCTCCAAACAGAAAGTCTAGCATCGAACTTCTCTATAATAGGATCCCAAATTCTGATTGAGCCAGATTTTGCACCAAGCGGCATTCCCAAATACATAAAAGGTAGACAATCAGTTGAACAACCAAATTCTTCATCCCATAGAGTTAAGCTAGGGACCTCTCCAACGACAATTAATCTTGTTTTCAAAGTATTTACCTTTAGACCGGCTATGAACTCGAAACAATGTAATGCTGAAAACAAGTTATGTAGATTTTCTTTTTTATTTTATAAAAAGAAGATTGTGTCATCTGCATAGTGAAGATGATTGACTACTATACTTGTAGGACAAACAGAAAAGTCGCTGAATAGACCTTGATTAGCTGCTCTATCTATGAATCTAGAAAAACCCTCTATATCGATGTTAAAAAGAAGAGGAGATACATGACAACCCTTTCTTACACCTATTGTACTAGTGAAATAGCCGAAAGAAGACCCATTAATAAGAACCTAGAATGACGAAGTCGAGTAACAAAATCTCAACCAGTTGCACCATTTCCTACTAAAACCCATCTGAACCATTATAAATTCAAGATATCTCCAATTGATTCTGTCAAACGCCTTTTCAAGATCAATTTTGCATACAATTCCCGGATTTCCATACCTAAGTCTAGAAACTACCAATTCATTGTCAATTAGGGTACCATCAATGATTTGTCTGACTTCAATATATGCACATTGTACTGGAGAAATAAGCTTATCCATAACCAGTTTTAGCCTTGAGGCTAGAACTTTTGCAATGATCTTATAGACACTTGTGAGGAGGAAAATAGGTCTGTAGTCCTTGATAGTCTCAATATGGTCTTTTTTAGGTACAAGACTGATGAAAGTAGAGTTGTGCTTAGAGTTAATAGTACCTGTAGTACATAATTCATTCACGGTACCCATAATATCATGATTGATGAAATGCCAACACTTCTGAAAGAAGAGACTACGGAAACCATCCGAGCCAGGTGCTATGTCATTCTCTAAATCTCTACTAGCATGCAAAACCCCTTCATCGGTGAAATCATCTTCAAGGATAGTGGCCTCTGTAGTGGTAATGGAATCAAACTCAATCTCTTCTAAATTGGGTCGAATAATTTCTTCCTCGGAGAATAAAGATTGGTAATACCCTACTATATGCTCTTGTAACCTTCCTCTGTCAGACACTAATTCATCTTTGATATATAATTTTATGATTCTGTTGTATCTGCGTCTAGCAGAAGCATTGCTGATGAAATAAGAAGTGTTCCTATCACCTTCTTGCAACCACCTAGTATTAGATTTAATTTTCCATTCAGTCTCCTCCATTTTAGAAATCCTTTCAAAGTCAGCTTTGTGTTGAAGATGCACATTTCGCTCTTCTTCAGTGAGGATATTATCCTCCGCCAGTCCATCAGGAGTTTGTATTTCAGAGAGAATAGCATTCAGCTTTGTATCGGTATTACCAAAAACTTCTTTGTTCCAGACTTTTAGCTTTTCTTTAAGTGCTTGTAACTTCAGCCAAAGCATAATGCTAGGAGTACCTTCAAAACAAAAAGAAAGCCATCAATCTTCTAGTAATTGTAAGAATCCATTCTCCAAGAACCACATAACTTCAAACCTGAAAGGACTAGGTCCCCAAGAGGGGTCGAAAATATCTAAAAGGAGTGGGATGTGATCAGAGGTGGGTCTGGCTTTGGCTAATTGGGTTACAAAAAGGTAGTGTTGTTCCAAAGATGGTGAAATAAGGAACCTATCCAATCTGCACATAACCGGGTTTGGTTGACCATTTGACCATGTATATCCGTCTCCTTTGAGAGGTAAATCAATGAGGTCATGCTCAACAATAAATTTTTTGAACTTCTTCATACTTCTTCTGATCTTCTTAAAATTATTTTTTTCAGAACACTTGGTTATTTTGTTGAAATCACCACCAATACACCAAGGGAGATTAGTCCAATATCTATAGACCGTATCGAGTTCAATCCAAAACTCAGTTCTGTCAACTGAATTGTTTGGTCCGTATACACTTGTAAGAAACCACTGAAAGTTATCAAGTTTGTTTGTACAAAGTACAGAGAGCGTATACTCGGCCACAAGGGAATCACTAACTTCCACCAAATCTCTATCCCAGAGAATTAACATACCACCTTTGCTTCCTACAGATTGTTGTAAAGTCCACCCCACATTCTTGTATCCACATATCTGCTTAATGTCCCGAGATGTACAGTGCATCAATTTGGTTTCTTGGATCATACTGATGGGAGGTCTAATGAACTGTAACATTTTATGAACCACCGTTCTTCTACTGCTCGAGTTAAGATCTCTAACATCCCAAGTTAGAATCTTAAGACCCATTTTGAACAAGATTTACCCCTAGAAGTAGCTGACCTTCTTGGCCTGGATGGAGGAGAATTAATAACCTCAACAGAGATACCTAGCCGTTTAAGTTCATTACACAGCTTTAGTGGTATCACCAGCTATGAATGACTATCTGAGTTGAGACCTAAGCAAGCATCATCAGCCATATCTGCAGGGGGTTCAAATCCTGGTGGATATTCAGGAGTGCAAGAATCTGAATAAGTGGAGTCATATGTATCCTTCTCAGAAAGAAAAGTATCTTCGAGACCCATTAGGGGTACTATATATTGCTTTGCTTCAAGCACATGAATGATGTGAACACCCTCAATACAAATTGTTCTCTGGACAGCAAAGTCACTATGAATTTGTTTTTTGTTGGTAAAACGGGGATAGGTTTTGAGCACAGGATCAGAAGTTTTAATTTTTGAAACTAGTAATTTCCTAGAATGATTTGGCATGGATGGGAAGCTAATGCCAAGTTTGATTCCAAGGTCGAATAGACGGTTAACTTCCTTCATAATCCAAGATGGTATTGTGAATTGTTGGATTTTTTGTGGATTTTTGGCATGCGGGTTTAAGCTATTTTCCTTGGTAATATGAGTAACCAAAGCCTGGCGTTTATGGGTGTGGCTGTAAGTTGATTGTGGTGTTATGGTAGGTGAAGGATGAAGTGATGATGGGTTGGGAAACGATATGAGGTTTTCAATGAAAGATTCGAGAGGTGATATAGCCAGACTTCTTTCAGATGATTTCTTAGAAGATAATGCTGTGGATGGGACAATATCGGTTAGGTTTATAGGTTCTTCACAGGTTTCAGGGATGGAAATTATGAATGCCACCGGCATACTCACCTGATCTATTTCCATGTCATTAGCCACATCAGCGATGATTGCCACGTCATCTGTCACTTCAGCTAATACATCAGGTTCTACAATTGAAGTACTCGAAATTTTAGTTAACATATTGCTGCCAAACTTGCTCCACGAGCTTTGACTTGGATTTGGATTTCTTCTTTTTTCTGTACCTTCTTTTCTTCTTTTATTTGGGTTGCACGAGAGCCTTATTAATAGGGGAAGAAATCAAAGATTTCGAAATATCCCGAATATCAGCTGGGGGGCTTCGGATCGTCTATGGCCTAAATAGGTGTCTCCTTGTGTCCCACGAGTAATAATCCGCCATGTGTCCAAATTAGGTTATCGTAAATAGAAAAAGATACAACAATGATACACACACCGAACCCAGCTCCAGTGATCTGTACCGAGAAAAATCTAACGGCTATTAGGGGAGTCCTGGAGGAGATTTGTAGGGGGTGCGGTTAAAGGTGGGGCCCAACATATTTTTTTTCTTTCACACCAAACTTCACGGTGCAGATCGCGGGAGATTTATCATCCTTGGAGAGTGGAGAAAACCAATGTAGAAAAATCAAAACAATAAATACTCAAACCAAATTATAGATAATTTTGTACGGAACCTACTTCCTAACCAAAAAAATATATCTTATTCTCTTATACTTTTCTTGCTCGTCTTCTGGTCTTCTCTTCCATTAGTATTAGTTTGTGGTCGAAATAGATCATGTATTGAGTTAGCTTTTCATCTTCATGTAATCAGTCCTGCATGTTACAGATATGTCATGGTTATTCTGAATTAACTTTCTCTTTTTAACCCTGGAAGTTTCCAAAAAAATAAGGCGGGATGGAAACTCTGTTAAAAGTTGGATCTGTGATCTTAGGTGGAATGATAAGAAAACTACAGTCAACTGAAGAGGACTTTCCTTTAACGCTGATGCGAGCTGTGAACATATTTTTTCCTGAAAATATCTTTATTACTCTAGGTATAGAATTGATTCCATTGACATTTCTTATTTTTAAGCGCACAACTCGAAGATTAGTGAGTTTCAGGGTTGCAGGATCGATCAAAAGTATCTCCCTACATACTTCACCAATCGCATGAATAACTTCCAAGGACCAAAACTGAAAAACGAATACCGACAATTTTAATGTTGAAATCGTAGTGATGAACAACATTAGTACTCCAAATTTGACTATGCCATCGAAATACAGAATAGGTGACCTTGTGTGCAGTAAATTTGAATTCTAAATTAGCCTGTGAGAAGTCGTCATCAACGTGAAAGATTGCTTGTGTTGAGTTTATTGGAAACAGTTCAAAACCTTTCCGAATCTGTAATTCCGTACAAAGAAATTTCCCTAAGCTTGACCATGATTTAACTCTTACAGGGGAAGAGATGATGAAAGCACTACTCCATCTACCTAGGTTGGATGAATCGTGATCAATGTGGATGAATTGGCCAAATTTGGAATTCTTAGTTTTGATAGAGTATGGTGCAGCATACTTATCACAGACAAACGGAGAACTGGTTTGTTTGGGGTAATGGGTTTTGGAACTGACATTCTGGTTTTGGGAAAACAAGGATTGAGCATATGTTGTATTAGGTTTTGTGAAAGCTGCTGGATGGGTATGACTATTTAGTGGGTTCAACAGAGGTTTTGGTTTAGATAATGAGGCAGTGAAGTTGATAATGGATTCCATTGCAGATCTCATATCAAACCATCCTTCAAAACAAGCTCCTGCAGGGACATAGAATAAGACTGGGTAAGCTTTAGGGTTTGATCTAGATAATGTAATATGGAGAAAAAATCCTTTTTCATTATGTAATTTGGTTGCAGAAAACCATTTTTGATTATCTTCATATTTCCAGAACATCCTTCCCAAATCACCATTTTTTGTAGCTTCATGAAAAAGCCTTTGTAAATCAGCAGCTAGTTTGAAAGTGAAAGTTCCATTCAATTTTCCAGTACAATAGAACTCCGTGAGGGTAATGTTTGAAGAGGGTATGGTTGAACTACAGGTTATTCTAAAGAACTTCCAATCAATGGTGATGAATCGTTGCTCAGAAGTCATTATTTCTTATGGATTGAGGCTGGGAATGTAATGGATCTAAGGGATCTAATCGCTAACAGGATGAAGAAAACTAAGGTTCGGAGAATGGAGGAGAGAGAAAACATCGCTTAATTCAAACTACTTAGATTAAATCCGTAAGCGGTAAGCATTGTCTTTACAGACTCATTAAAAATTTAAAAGTCCCTAAATAGTAATGTCTTTACAGTTCCGACCTCTTCAAGGTCTCATCATCAACATAATGATGACTATCAGATAAAAAAAAAAGAAGAAAAATCATTAACATAATGATAAATCATCAATCGTATGGAGATTTTAGCCGATACTCCCCTGTGTATACTGTAGTTGCAGAAAATTTTACAACCACATCCATACAAGAATCTAATAATACACTAAGAAATCATAGTGAAAATTATTCTTTTTCTTGTTAGAATCTTAATTTGGATACAAGATAATCAATGAATTTACTAGCTCTCCAAATAAACTTTCTCTCTCCTAATTTCTTGTCTAACACAATCTCCCTCGGATCTCTCATTACATGATAGCTCTTCCCTTTATATAAGATTTTACGTAATGGATGACAGCTAATAGATCCTTTATTTTTGGAATCACTATGCGTTACAATCGCTCATATACATTCACTCAACTTCGCACACTTTACACTTCGCACAGATCATCACACTTTACTCGTGACTATGCTGACATCATCAGATACGTCATCTCAATTTTGCTATGTGCGATGATCTTCGCTTGTGTTAGAGGATCTTTATTTCGCATACATAATGAGCGTGCGATATTTCACTCCTACATTTTTCCTCTTCTCATGTCGTTCTCTTTATAAAGTTAGCTATATGAGAAATCTCCATCCTAAAGTATCGCACATGTTCAAATTTTCGTATTCTTCCTTACCGACACACTTCCGGAATCTGAGCTTTCTTAATTGAAGCGTGTCTTCTTAACCACTCATTATCTGACACGTCCTTATAACCGCTCCTTTCTATCCGTTTGTTCTTCGCATTAAATGAAATAAACCTTGGGAAACGAGAGAAAATCGTCTTATATATCTTCCTTCATCTTATTCTTCCTTATTTTTACTTCTTGTTTTCCTTTTCACCTGTTACTGCGATTTTTATCTTCATCATCTTATCTCTTTGTTTTTTTTTACAGTCTATCATATCTTCCCCATTTTCTTTATTGTTCTCCGCGTTTTCCCCTCCTTTTATTATAGTCTAATCTCAATTTCACTGATTTGATCATAATCTTACTGATTTGATCTTGATCAAGATTTATTTTTTCTTACTTATAAACCCATCATTCCCATTCTTACAATGGCTCCTGCTGGCAAAAAGATGGAGATAAAATTCACCAAACTCAAGAAAGAATTTGATACCAGAGGTTATTCGCTTTCCCTTCCTTCTGATTCTGATTATTCATCCAAACTCAATCTTGAGTTAATCAATTCCGTACAATGGACTAATCAGAAGATTATTATATAATTAGGACAACTTCTGAATAATCTTCCTATCCCATTGTATAATCCAGAAATCCCTTTGTTCTACGAAATTCTGGCTGATAATCGATTCGCATGGGGAATATTTCAGCTTAGTGGTGATGCTATTAGAATAATTTTGGAATATTCGCGCTGCGCAACAGGATTAGGAAATTCTTATTCTTATGAAGTACGGAATGAATTATTCCGTGACAAAGCTATTGATCCTGCTGATTATACTCTTGATAACTTCTTCAAACAGTACTATGTTGCGATCATGAAGAATGAATCAACCAAGTGGGACATTCGCTTAATAAGAAAGGATGGCATTTTTGAAGATGAAAAGATTATGCGAGATGTAGATTGAAATGACAAATCCAATAGTACTTCTCGCAGGTCCAATGACACATGTTGGATTAATTGTGCTGTAATCTTAGAAGGTCCTTATGTGTCGGGCAAAGTTGCTCATGGTTGCGCTCTTCCCCTGCCTGAGAAATTGTCTGCTTATCAGCCTTGGAAACTATCTCTGTCCGAAGATGAGAATAAGAAAGCGGTATGAGATTTTCGCAGAAGTATTCTAAATTTCGCATAGCTTTATTTTCTTTGTTTCTTACTTTCGTACTCTTCTAATTCCATATTGTTAAGTCAAAGAACATGGACAAGAGGGCCAAGACTTCGCACGATGTATCATCTTCGCAGAATATCGACGTAAGGAACATTCTTTCTCTAATTTTAACAATATTGTTGACTCTTTTCCTTATCTTGGTTATTCGCGAAGGTTGAAACATCGGGTGTTAAAACTATGGCTAAAACTAAGAATCAACCCAAGAAACCTGTGTCTAAAACTTCATGCAAAACGTCTTCTTCAGATCTTTCCAAGAAGCGTAAAGAATTTGATCCTTCTTCAAGCCCTGAATCCGACGATGATGATATTCTTGCTTCTGAAGATCCATCGATCCACTATACCATATTCTGTGACTAGTAACTAAAATTAGTAACCAGCATGTTTCCGTTACTAATTCGTAAATGGAAATTTCAGTTACGAAAATTTAGTAACTGTTCAAGTTCAGTTACGAAATAAGCCTAGTTTAGTAACGTCCCATCCCATGTTACTATTAGAAACTGCTAAGAAAATACGGTGCCAAGAGTTCGTTTGCGGAGTAACACAAGGCCTCATGTTTCCGCCCAAATATTAGTATCTGTTTTCTACTTCAAAGATAATTCTACTTACTTATATCTTTATCTAACCTGACTCCCCCTCTCCAGTCCAACCACATTATCTTCTTTTCTCTTCCTTCTTCACCGAAAAAGCAGAGCAGCCACTTCTTCTTCTATTGCTTCTGCTCGAGCACCAACATCACACCGTCTCGCTAATATCAACGCCATAATCTACCTTCTTCTTTTTCTTAAATCAAATTTTCTTATAACCCTCTTGTTTTATCTCTACAGTAGAATCCTAGATCCAGGATTTCTATTTCTTATCTAGGGTTTCAATTATAGAGATGAGCAAGAGATTCCTTCGATTAATCTACAGGATGATGCGGATTAAAAACAAAGGTATGAAATCATTTCGATTAATCTACATGAGGTTCTTAATCAGGTGATGTTTCATCGTTGGTTTGATTTTTGTTACAAATTCGAAGTTCAGTTAATGTTCAGGTGATGTTCTTAATGAGATTCGTTTGAACATCTTGGTTGGAAATCGACAATTTCTTTTACAAGGTAAAGGACCCTTTCTTCTAAATCATTGGGATAGTCGGAACAATCGATCTGGGTACTAATAAAATCAGATTTCTTTATTTAAATTTTGAAGATGGTTAAGAACCCTAACTTTGTTTTTGTTGTTTGATAGCCATTAGAAGGTGGACCAGCTAAAGAATTACCTAAGTTTGAATAACCATTGGATACTTCATTGTCTGTTTTGTATATTGGTTTCTATGAAAAGGAAATGGAAGGTATGATTTCATTGGGACATTTGAACCTACTTTGTGATTTCCATATTTTTAGTTTAAATTTCTTATTTGCTTTAAATTTGGGTTTTGATTTTCTTTATTGTAGAGTTTATTCTGCAATTTAGTTTTATTAAGCGATCGGGATAAGAAGGTTTGTTTAGCTTTAATGTTTTGATCATGAACTTTTTAAGGCATGCAATGAATTGGGAATTTTTGCCCTTACTGATCAGGGGATCCCGTGGTCCCTACTTGACCAGCTTTGATATTCTGGGAGCTCAGCATATTATTATGAATATGTAAACCACCTTTCTGGCGGAATCCCTTATCCACCAATGCATTTGTCCGGTGGACCTTCACCATATTCCAACGGATCTGTGATGTGACAAGGTACAACCCCTTTTCTTTCCTCTTCCTGTCATACTAAAAGCTATGCATTATTTAGGATTAGTCATCTCTTTGCTGAAAATTTCACCACTACGATTTAATTTTTGTTTATAGACTATCGTTGTCACTTCTATTGTTCGTCAACTCATTGTTGTCACTCTCTGTTGCCTTCTTGTCCGACTCAGGTGGGATGTCAGGTGGGATGTACCAAATGCCCCCTATAATGATAGTTTTGGTTTGGGTTTGCCAATGAGTCATGCTTCTATGGTAGGTTATAATTGTTCTATATTTTATTTCTTTTCGTATTTTCAATTTTTTATCTTATGTGACAATGAACTGATGCCTGGGATTATGCAGGGCTCAAGGCCAGGGATATTTCAAGACGAAAATCCTACAAGAAAGTCAGTCAGTAAGCATTTTTAAAGTTGTTATGGTAAATATTATTGCTTAATTTTTTGTTGTCAGAGCATGTCCTATCATATATTGATGTTCTCTCTAATATTTTGTTTTTTTGTGGAAACTCTGTAGACCCGACACGCGACAACAACTGGACTGGTTCGTTCTCCCAATCAGTGAAGAGCTTCTGTTTTTCTCAACTTTGGTCATGAAAAAGCTTTTCAATAATAAGCTCAAGCCTTACATACCTGATTTCAAGCTTGTGTTAGACCACTTCTGCATACATGCCGGTGGAAGAGCCGTTATTGATGAATTGGAGAAGAACATACAATTGCTTCCTTTACATCTGGAGGCTTCTAGAATGACCCTTCACCGGTTTGGGAACCCCTCTTTGAGTTCCATCTGGTATGAATTGGCTTACATTGACGCCAAAGGAAGGATGAAGTGTAAAGCAATCTCCAAAAGGTCCCTGGGCAGATTGCGTTGACAGATACCCTGTGCAAATAGCCTTTAGTTAATAAGTATTCTCTTGTTAGATCTCATCTAGGAAAAGTTCCTAGCAGAATGTTCTACCCAACTGTGGGGTTTCTATACTTTTATTCGTGATGTGTCTCTTCTTTGTTATTTGATCATAAGTCATGGTCTGAGTCTATTCCTGTTATATTTGGTAGTGTTGCTGAGGAACATAGAAATTTTGTGTAGGAAAAAACATTTGATATAGCATTTAACTATCATGTCCAATTGTCCTTGTACAATTTGAAGCTCAATTATACTTTCTCATCTGTCTTGTAAGTGGTGAATTCGTACCTCGACTACCTCAATGACATTCACCTTGAAACAAAGGAGGAAACAGATAAGGAGGCATCTGTTTTGCATAATTCAAATTATATGTTATCTCTTTGTTTTCTCTTTTCAGTGTCATGAGTATGAACGAATTAATGGATGAGTACAGGATGTCCTCGTGGTTCTTTGTTATGGATCAAACTTACAAAAAAAATTTGACTCTTTCTTTAATCATTTTTTCTTAGCTGGCTTGCTCAATTGTATGAGTCACTTAAATCCTGCTGCGAGTTTAGATTTGTACATATAGTTAGTGCAGTTTGAACTTTTATACCATTATTGTGTTGTTGGCTAGGTTCTTACTCTCCAGCTATTTAGTACAACACTCTCTCTTATATACTAGTAAAAATTTAAGCTTGAGTGACGCTGCGGAGGACTCTTCGAACTAATAGTTCAAAGCTGACAAGCAGTAGACATTAAATTCTCACATTCTCAAGGATGGTGCGCGCAATGCATAATTTTGTAACTGTTAGTAATATTATCACCTGAAATATAATTCATTATATTCAACTGACATGTTGCATCTGCAAATGTATTTTTGAAGAAATCTAGCAATTTCGGGTGGTGTCTAATCATGATTGATGAACAACTGAAGAAGAGGGCATCAAGTAACTAACCATTACAATTTCTTCCATTTTGTTGCAATAAAGATACTAAGTTCTATTTGTACTCAATCTTGTGTATTACTTGTTGTCTTGTCTTATGTCAATATTGTATGCGAGAGTTTGCAGATGAAGCAGTAATCAGGATTGCTGAGGACAAGCAAATATTGAATTAGATAAAGAAACAAGTGGATTCAGGTACTCTTATTAGAGTCATATGCCCATACTTCACAGTTATGAATCATCTGAAAGTTGAACTCACCATGAACCTAAATATCATTGAACAAACATATATAATGATTCGAACAATGTTTTCTTCCCTTTTTTTTTTGTAGAATGTGTAGTAGAGTGACTTGTATTGAATGGAGAATGAATTTTTTTTTTTTTGAAGCATAGAGAATGAATGTTTAATAGTTTGTAAAATGGGTGTTTGAATTGGATTGAATGACAATTCCAGGGGGATAGGGTATTTGAAGGGTAAAATAAAAGGGGTGGGGAATTAATGTTGACCAGGTCAACGAAGACTGATCCTTTTTTTTAGTTACAAATAATTTGTAACGGCGAAAAAGTGTTACTAAATTTTTACCAGGTAATAGGAGAAAGTCAACGTTGACTTAGTCAAAAAAATTAGCAACTCTAGTAAAAATTTAGTGACGGTTCGTTTGCAGTTACTAATTTTCATTTAGTAACGACCACACTTAACCCCAAATTAGTAACAACATGCTGGTTACCAAAATTTGTCACACCCACTTTTGTAACGGTTGAATTGTGCTACAATCCCATTTAGTAACTTGAATAGAGACTTACTAAACACGAAATATGGTGTAGTGATCTCCTCCTCCATGAAAGATTTATCTATCCTTTTCTCTGATACAATGTAAGCTATTAATGATGATGAATTGCAACACACTTTTGGAATGGCTTTTAAAGTCTGCGATGCTCCCATTTTGGAGGATCCATCTCTTCGCGGAGCTGCTTTTGTAATAAACCCAAGTTTCCAATATGTGCTTGGTTCTATGGTAATGTTCTCATCTTCGCACGTTCTTTAATTACTACTTCTATTCTTTCTTTTTATTTCATAATTCCTTCCTTATATTTTCGTAGGTATCTCGCGTATCTTATGTGGTTTCCTCAGATTACCAAAGGAAACTCCTCAAGCTTAAGGGACAAAATACCAAGCTTAAAGCTGAAAATTCTTCCAACTCTGAGCGTATTCGCGAAATCCGAGAAAGAAATGATGAACTTATGGGTACGTAAGTTTTATCATTCCCATTTTCCTTGCTTTATATGATAATTCACACTTCTTATTTTTCCATATTTGAAGACATTTATAACCTTTCTGATGAGGCATCCAATTTTCCCGATGAGGAAACTATTTTACAACATCTCAATTCTTCTTTAAACAATTATCCTACCAAAGGATTTGAGAATCTTAGTTTAGACGAATTAAGACTGAAGTATACCGCTCTTAGAATGGATCATACACCCCTATTGACTACACTCAAAAACTTCAGACGTCGTCTTCATGAGAATAAAGAGACAATTCAGATTTTGGAAGCAAGGAAGAATAAACTCATTAGTGAAAAAGATGTGGTTGCTCTCAAGGGTGCGAAGTCACTAGAAAAATTCCAAGAAATTTTCCTTAAAATTCAAGATGAACGTGATTTAGCTTTGAGCGAGAAGAAAGCACTTATTGATGAAAGAAATTTAATTCTCTCTCAACTTCTTATAGAAAGTGACGCTGAATTTAGTTGGGCTGCTAGGGTTCTGAACGATGCTAGGAAGGGTTTAGCCGTAAACTTGAGCCTTCAATCTGAACATTCCGCACTGGTTAAAGACATTATTTACAATCATGAAGGTCATTTGTTACTCTGTCATACTTGTCATTTCTTAAGGATGATATCTTGTTTAACTCTAACTTGCTTATTTATTCTTCGCAGAGAAAGAGAAGAACTATCTTGAGAGGATTGAAGAATTAGAGATGCAATTATATACCTGCAACTCCAAGTATCAGAAGTTAAAGAAGAATCACATCGTTATTGTTTCGAATAATGGCAAGGATGCCACTCGCGCTCGTGATGCAGCCGTTAAGAAAGTTTGTGTGGATAATGTTATTCCTTCTCTAAGTATATATTCGCAGACGTTCCCCCCAATGAGGTTATTCTTGATATCTCTGATAGTGAAGAAGAATATGAAGAATACGAATAAGAAACAAGTGATTATGAGACCGAACAAAATGATGAGGACAAAAATAAGTCATTCTTCATTTGCTTTTAAATTCTTTTTCTGCCTTTTATATATCTTCATTTTTTTTGGAATGAACAGGTCTTTTGGAATGAGCATCTTTGCCCCTTTAATATATGTTCCCTTTGATTTATATTTGTATTTGCACATTGCTTTAACACTCTTTAAAATGTCATTCTTTCTTGTACGTGTATAAGACTATCAAATGGGGCAAATAACATTCCTCTTATGTTTGCATTCCCATTCTTGCTTCTGTTAGTTGTCACATATTGATAGGCTGATGAACATAATGCCGTCCTAATGCGAAGTTATTCGCAGTGTATTAATTTTCTTGCAAAACAAAGTTATCATATTTTTATCACGAGGTCCCTAATGGAGGCTGTCATCCTTATCTTCCCCATGGTTTCCCCTTCAAGGAAGCTTACCTCTACCGGGTTAAGGTTGGCTCCTCCCATCCGGTAATACAACAACCATTTGATTTCGCAGTCCCTTATCCCTCTACCGATTTGGTTAATGGTTACGAGACTGCAGCCTAAGTTGGGTATCTTCGGACCGAGTGCATCATAGTCAGGACTTGTCAAGAGTGGCAAGGTACGCTCCAGACTCCCCGGGCACTCTTGACTCAACCGTGTACCTCGAATCCCTAATCGAGTTTCTGCACTCCTTAGGAAAGATCTTATTACCCCAATATTTCGATTTAGGTGCCTTTCCTGGATGGGCATTTTCGTTTTTCTCACCCCAAATCTCCATGACTCAAGTTCCAGGGTCGATGTAGCTTTCCCTTGAGTCATGCCTACCAGGTTTTCCCCGAATATGACGTGCGGTAGGTCTTACTTTTTGCATCTTGCATTTATGCGAACTAAGTTGCACGCCACATTCGGATGCCTAGCCTCCCTAATTAGAGTTTTTATTTCTGTTTCCTTCTATTAAGGTCTTATTATTAGGACTTACATTTTCCTTCTCTTGATATGATATCATCAAATGAAAATAGAATTTTTCATTCCATTCTTACTCTTGAGTTATACAACTCTAGTACATAGAATTATTATTAATTTCTTACTCATGAAGAAAAACATTTGCACCTTTCATACAAATCACTTGCTTCTTTCGTCTTTTACATCTCTTGAATTTCACAAATGCTTCTCAGAACATTACTTCGCACGGTTTCCTTTATGCGAGAATCGTCGCACACTTCACTTTTTTATTAAAAACACAACTTCTGTCTCCGCATGCCTTCTCCTTCTTTAGAAATAATCTTTCTGGATCGTTTGGTATTATTATTCGCAGAAGATTTTGCTTCAGTACTCTGCTCATCTGTTTTTCCACTTTTAGACACTACATCAACTATTAATCTTTCACCTCTTTGATTATCTTTAGCATGTTGTTTCCAATTTCTTCTTTTTCATTCCCGCTCTTCGCACTTGTCTATATCAATTTCTTGACAGCTTCGTCCTTCATTTGTATCTCCCTTTATTATGCCAAGGCCTTGAAGTAAAGGAACTTTATGCATTGATGGAATGTCGAAGCCACACCCAAAATGCTATGCAGCCATGGTCTCCCAATCAAAGCATTATAAGGGGACTCGACATCAACAAAAAAGAATACAATTTCTGTTGGAAGACTTTGTAGAGGAATTCTCATTGTCACTTCTCCTTTTGGCTTATTCGCAGCACCATTAAAGCCGTAAATTTTATAAGTTGAAGGAATTAATTCGTCATCTCTCCCTCCCATAGTCTTGTATGTATGATAGAAGAGAATATCAACAGAACTCCCAGGATCTATGAATATTCTATTTATATCCCAAGTATTCGCTTCATCTTCTTCGTCATCCTCTACCTTAGCCTTCAGATTAATCCCTAACCTCACCACTAGTGGACATTCATGTGGTTCTCCTGCTCCTGGTATTTCTTCCGCACTGAACAAAATAGTCTTTTTTTTCCAGTCCTTCAATGGTGATACCTAAGGAAGGTTAAAGATTTCTCTTCCATCATTGTCTCTCGCATGCACCCGACTTAAAATGTTGTCATGAAAGTCTTCTATATTCTCGAATGAATGTATAATCGAATTACAATACAGTTTCTTCGCCTTTACACCAACTTCAGTTATGTATGTATTCTTTCCTTTCTCCGCGCCATATGCATTTCCTTCTGATGGTGGTGGTGGTAAATTCTGTGGCTGTTGTGCTAAGAAGTGATTCAATTTTCCTTGCTCAATCAACCGCAGTATGATTTTCCTAACATTTCTACAATTACTTGTTCTGTGACCATGGAAGTGACGATATACACAGAATTATTTGCTCCTTCTACCATGCAATAAAATTCTTCCCTGTTCTCGATCATTTTCTTCATCATTACCTGACTCATAGTGTGTGTGATACCGCCCGCCTGCATTTTGACGTCTGTTATTCTTTTGACCTTCTTGTCGGTGATGATGCTCACGTGGTTACTCGTATCGGTCATATTCTATGCGTCTCTCATCACGTTGATCTTGTAAATTATCAGCTACCTGTAATTTCTCATTAATATTATCTAAGGGTTGCTCTTGCCTGACATCTCTTTAATTAGATTGACTTCGTCTTGATGAACTTATGCTTGCCCTAGATCTTGATCGCATGGCGCGTCTTGATTTATGTTCTTGTAATCTAAGATTCTCTTCTCTTGGATTATTATTCTAGTGTATCAAGTTCGCACGCTCTTCTTCTTCTCTTCGCTTGTTGTGCAATCAATCTTTGTCTAAGTTCTGCAATTATCATATTTTCTTCATTTCCTTCAATCCTTTCTGCATCTCAAGTTCTTGTTCCTCTTCGGTAGAATTCGTTCGTGCAGTATGAACACTCACGTGATCGTGATCAATATCATTGTTCTGCTCTTGTATGCGCTGAGGTCCAATTGGATTTGCATTTTTTTGATTTTCCCTTTCTCCTACCTCTGGTTGTTCAGGAATTTCACCTCTTCTTCTTTCGGCAATTCTTTTACTCCTCCTAGTTACCGTCGTTCGTTCAACAGTAGATCCGATTCGTTCCATCACCACTTTTTTGTAACAACAAATAAAAGACTATTTTAACAAGAATTGAAAGATTCTAACTATGAAAATCTCAATTGTTTAAAGAAAAATGTGAGATCTAAAATTCCACAGACTTGATTTCTAAACGAATTCACCAACAGGGTATATGACTCCTCCCTGTTTCTAGCGCCAAAATGTAGTTGCAGAAAATCTTACAACCACATCCGTACAAGAATCTAATAATACACTAAAAAATCATAGTGAAAATTATTCTTTTTCTTATTAGAATCTTAATTTGGATATAAGATAGTCAATGACTTTACTTGCTCTCCAAATAAACTTTCTCTCTCCTAATTTCTTGTGTAACACAATCTCCCCCAGATCTCTCATTACATGATAGCTCTTCCCTTTATATAGGATTTTACATAATGGATGACGGCTAATAGATCCTTTATTTTCGGAATCACTGTGCGTTACAATCGCTCATATAATTCACTCAACTTCGCACACTTTACACTTCACACGGATCATCACACTTTACTTGTGACTATGTTGACATCACCAGATACGTCATCTCAATTTTGCTATGTGCAATGATCTTCGCTTGTGTTAGATGATCTTTGTTTCACATACATAATGAACGTGCGATATTTCACTCATACATACACAAGATTGAAGCAGGTAAAATATCTTCTATGTGCTTAATCTCTAACTGTTTTGTTAATCACGAGATAGAGATTTTTTTTCAATTTCAAGAAACTGATTTGACTGGTTCCCCATGCATTTATTTTCAAACGAAAAATGATTATAAAAACGAAACAAACAAGTAATTAACTCGGGTTAAATATAATCCAACAACAAGGGGAGGAATGTGCACCCTTGGTTTAGTGGGGGTGCACATAGATGCAATCCAAATTCGAACTCCATGAATAAGAAAGAAAACTTATTGAATGAGATAACTGAATAATTTATTTTCTAACCATACTATATATAGTTGGAGACAATTCATTACACTATCTAAGCTCCAAAAACAAAACAAAAATTATACCGGAATAAATAAATTATATATGCAATGTAAATAAGCAGACTTAAGGAATGAAATCGATCTAGCTAGCTAGCTAGCTACATCGCGCCACATGATAATCCATTCGAACATTCCTCCATATGATCTTCCTCAAGAACCTGTTGAGTTGCTTCATCCAGGAGCCACTTCTCTAGTACAGAAAATGGAGGTTCGTTTTGATCATCTTCGATCAACCCTTGGTGATCACTCAGCAAGATCGAATCAACCATGTCTTCGATTGTGGTAGTTGTTGTTGTAGTAGTGGTAGTTGTTTGAGCTTCCTCTGATGATGCCGATGTTGTCCCATGAATCTTAGTTGACTGTGGAGAAGATTTCTGCTCCCAACAAGCCACATTACTTGTATTCTCAAATGTTAAAAGAGATTCAAAGTAATCTGCCTCATTTGAGAGATGAGCATCATCGTCATTGCGGGTTTCTTGTTCTTCAACTTTCTTAATGAATATATCATCATCATCAAGGTTATTGTTGCTAGTGTTGTGGTTGTTGTTATCGGAGTTGTTGCTGCCGTTGGGTACTACTTTGTCTTCTGATTGGGTAGTCTTTAATTCGAGTTTACTACTACTCAACTTGTTAGGAGAAGTTTTCACCCCAACCTTCCAAGAGTCTGCTTAAAGCATAAGTAGTAGATGAGGGAGTACTAGTACTACTACTAGTAATACTATTAATGAACTTATTTAAGGCCGAAGTTTGATGGATATCCAGATTATGGTTGCATTCTAAGTTTCTTGTTCTATTAAAACTAATACTACTATAATCTTTGTTAAGAAATTGAAAGTTCGGTGAAGATGATCCCAAATGATGCGAATGAAACTTCTTCATCAGTTTTTTCTTTAGATCTGTATTCCAATAATTCTTTATATCATTATCTGTTCTTTGTGGGAGATGTGAAGCCATTGCCGCCCATCTGTGTGTAATGCCCAAAAAAAAAAAGTAAAAAAGAATGGTCAACTAATTAAAAAAATAAATAGTTGGCTACTTTACGTAAGAAATGTAAATATATATACTTGTTGCCCCATAAACTTTGAAGACTTATAATCATCTTTTCTTCCAGTTCAGTGAAGTTTCCTCTTTTGATTTCCGGTCTTAAGTAATTAGTCCATCTCAACCTGCAACTTTTGCTGCATCTTAGCAAACCTTGTAAAACAACAACAAACAAAATTTAGGAGATAGACCTTAAAGTATATATACGTACGATCAAAAAGAAGTATAATAATAAAAATCCTGAGGAGAACATTCTATACTTACCTGCATTAGTTGGTACTGATCTCCAATTCGCTGGTCCGTGTTGTTTTATATAAGATGCTAAAAGATGGTCTTCTTCAGGAGTCCAAGGTCCTTTCTTGATTCCAAGTACTTCATCACAGCAACATCTTGGCCTATTTCCCATGGCTTGCTTATTGCTTTCTTTTTGTTTCTCCTCTATTTCTATATGATCTATCTATCTCTTAAAGTAATGTACTCTTCAACTTTACTTCTCTAGGAAAAACAACCTACCTACTTCTTCATATACAAAATGAATGAATGTACCATCTGAATGAGTTGTGAACATAAATTCATGAGAGAGATATAGAGAGGGGGGACTCCTTTGATGATCTGATCTACCTCTTTGGCTTCATCAGCTTCTTCTATCAAAAAAATATTAAATTCAGTCAAATTTACAATAGTAAGTTTATATCTAATTTTCAATGCTGCTAGGCACCCCTCCAAAACAAAATGAAAAGTAAAAGAAGAAAAAGTAATTAATGGTGTTATCAGGTTTAATAAAGGCGCGGTTTAGGTATTGTATATGAAGTGAGTTGATTTTCTTATTGTTTATTTGGAGTATCATGCTGAAGTTTATCAGAACAATGTACAGTTTAATTCTCGCAGTAGATCTTATGATCCATGAGAGTCCACGGTATTGTACCTTTCTTTACTTTAATGAGTTTTCAAGTATATTCTGTTTTTCTTGATATAATCATAACTTTGCATTGATATTTCATTTTTAACCAAACAGAAATTTATGTACTTGTCAGATAAATTCATATTGTAGATACCAAAACCACACTCGACGCATGGCGCCATATGGAAGAAGGAGTTACTTAGCATCTTTAGAATTATTTACTTGGCTTAGTTTTTTTAATTTATAAGTAAATGACATTTTTGTAAATTCACTTCTACTCTCTAGTACTTTAAGGAAATATCTAAGAGAGAGAAGGGGATCAGATTTTTATTCTCGGTTATCTCCTTTTTCCCAAAACTAGATTGAACAAGGACATAAAACAAGGATCATTTGCAATTATTCTAAGAAACTGTGTTTCCTTTCTTTTGGTAAAAGTTCAGGCTAGAAGTCGAGTGAAAACGTTTGCAGCAGTTGAAACTATTGAATTGGGTAATCAAATTGATACCCATGTGATTATCACTCAATCTAGATGCGACAATCTCACGGAGAAAATAAAAGGAGAGGAACAACTTGGCTTGGCAGGAAAATACATTATGGAAAGACTTCAAAGTTCCACGTTTTTGAACTATCAATCTCGTCAAAGTTTTAATTTCACTTATGCAACCTAGAGGGTACATAAGGCGTCTTCTGCATTGGTTCTCAAATCTAATGCAAATGCAACGTGTTATTACTTTACCATTTTTATCCTCCTAGATGTATATTTTCTTTTCTGAACTCTAATAGGTTTAGGACTGAACATGGTTTCGATTTTTCGCTGGAACCGGACCAAACCAGACCAATTAGGAAGAAACCAAACCGAACCATTTACTAATGGATTGGTTACGGTGTAGAAAGTGGAAAACCGATAGTGTTGGTTTTGGTTTGGTTTGATCTCTAAAACCGAACCAAAAACCATTGGAAAACCGATAGTGTTGGTTTTGGTTTGGTTTCTACCGTTGATTTACAAGTATTAGATTCTACCCATTGATATAGAGGATAAATAAAAACCCTAAATCTAATATTTCATTATGATACTCTCCCTCTTTCTCTTTCTCCTTCTCTCAGTCGCCTCCCTTCTCCCCCCAATTATAGCTGCTGCTACTCGACTTTTTTCTTCCCGTCTTCCTTCTTTTTTAGTTTTCAATAACTAAATTAAGATATATTATATATCTTCTTTTAATCTCTAGATTTAGAGTAAGCTTTAACTATTCTTGATTTTTTTTTTGTCTGTAACTTTGTGTAAACCAATACTATTGGCAACTACGATTTTTTTATCTGTAAATTTGTGTATTTTTATTTTTTTTGGTTTGACATAATTATTGGTTAACCAAAAACCACTAGGACAAACCGAAACCAATTGGAACCATTTGGAAATCGAACCAATGGTTAATGGATTGGTTTGGTTTAGATTTTTAGAAACCAATAATATTGGTTTCGGTTTTGGTTTGGCTAGAAACCGAACCAAAACCGACCATGAACAGCCCTAAATAGGTCATAAGCTACACATGATCTGACTCAGCCAATGCTTTCATGACTCTGTAAGTATTGTCTTGACAGGATGTTTGTTTTTTTGTGGAGTCCACGTCTAGTTCTCACTCAGTTCCTGACTCGTCCCGAGTCAAATGTCTGACTTTTTATCTTTTAATTTGAGTTAGATTTGACTCGCAAACTGATTCAAACCTAATCCCAGATTCGGACATGTTTCAGTCAGGGAATAAAATTCTCTAGGTTCATGAGACCAAGTCACTAAATCACATATTTTAAATCAGATGAGTTAGATCTGGCTCAAAAAATAAAATATATTGAGTCAGCTCCAGATGAGTTAGACGACTCAGACGATCAAATAAATAAATAAATAAACGATGTCAGGCTGATTTTTTATTTTTCTTATTGATAAAATACAAAATAAATGTAATGTTCGTGTGTCCGGTCCGGTGATATATATGAATGCATTTACGCTCAACGTGTATCAGCATCAACACGACAACTTAGGGGTGAACTGGATCTCCATTAACAAAAATAGTCAAAAGACTCGAAACCAACTTTCATGAACTGATCAATGCAATCAATTTTTCTGACTTTGATATATCTATTAAATTGTATAGGATTGACAAAATAAAGAGTTCATTTGATTGACAAGGAAATCATGTTGGCAATTAATTTGTTGCAATGTTTCGAGTCAAAAGTCAAGTAGCGAGCAGGTGTTATCCTAGTATAGTAGTAAAGTCATTGGGTATATACCAGTGATCTAAATTCGAAGCTTGTCCAGAGGAAGAGCCAACCTATGACAAGGGTAGGTTATCTAACTCCCGGTGCTATCCTACCCTGCCGGATGCCCTTAGCAATTTATGCCTAGGCACATTTCTAGCTCTGCCGCTGAGCTCGTCATATCAAGAAAAATTACTGAGCAAAAATGAAATAATCAAATAGCGCTTGTTTGGTTGTAGTAAGTAGAAAAAATTATAGGTTTTATGGGATAATGGTCTTGAGCTTTTCTGCTGAAAACCCATTATTTCTCCCGAAAACAAAACATTGAAAACCCTAGACGCTTAAAACCTTTTTAGCTCATATTTGTTACATGGAGCAGGTATGAGCAGATTATCTACATTGAAACACCTTCTTCTTCTTCTTCTTCTTCTTCTTCTTCTTTAACATCAACGATTTTTCATCGCCTTCGTCTTCATCTACATCTTATTCAACAATACCACCGGTAACTAGTTTCAAATTCGAGATTCCAACAGCGTTTTCAGACCGATTCAGCCACTATCAGACCAATTCAGACACCTATTCCAGTAGTTTTCTACCGATTTAGGGCATGTGTGTTACCTTTGTTACCTTGTTTTTGGTTTAAACCTTGAAAGAATGTTGGATCTGTCAATGATCCTAACACTTCTGTTAGATGCAGATTTGTTAACAGGTTTGGCTTTAATTTTTTCCAAACCATAAATGTCCATTTAAATTTGTTACGTTACCTCTGTTACCTTTGATTCAGATAGCGGAAATAGTTAGAAGATATTCAAATGGTGTATCTCGCAGGCAAGGTTTGCAGTTCTTATAAATGGAGAAGCTACTCATATGTTAAGAAGACAAAAGGGAATAAAGCAGGGGGACCCAATATCTCCTTTCCTCTTCATTATGGTTTCGGAATTACTTTCTAAAATGATCCAAAAAGCAGCGTCGAATGGTCTTCTTTCTGGGTTTAAGGTAAACTATAACAGAATTATAGTCAATCACCTTCGATTTGAGGATGATTTGATAGTATTCTTAGACGACACGGAGGAGAAGGTAACAAATTTGAAGAATGTCCTTTTTGCTTTTCAATCGATTTCTGGTTTGAGGGTAAATTTCAGAAAAAATGCGATAGCTAGTGTTGGGAATGAACATAACGGTTTGAATTATGCTACTTCTTTCGGTTGTCAGTTAGTTTCACTACTAATCAACTATCTTGTAATTACGTTGGGCAGTAAGTCGAAGAATATGGTGGTGTGGGATGTGATTATTCAAAAGTGTCAACAAAGATTGAGTACTTGGAAGCGAAAACATCTGTCAAAGGGGCAAAGAATAATTTTTGATTAGTAGTGTGATGGCTAGCCTCCCAATCTATTATCTTTCAATGTTCAAAATGTCAATGTCAGTAACAAAGGAAATCGAAAATATAATGAGAAATTTCTGTGAGGGTCATCTACAATATCTAAGAAGAGGAGTTGGGTTAAATGGAGGAAAGAAAGGCGCCTTCTGGAGAAAAATTATTCATGAAAATTTGGAGGTAATTTTAATTATTTTTTCCCGAATCTTTACTCTGAGTCGGTTGGTCAGAGCTTATGGGCAGAAATTTTAAAAGCTAGACAATATATTAAGGAGAACAAAGACATCATTTTGCATAATAGTTCTTACATCCAATTTTGGACTAACAAATGGATTAGTGACACCCTTCTAAAAGACGGATTCCCTTCTCTTTCCAAATCCTCACATTTTCAAAAGGCTATAGTAAAGGAAATGTTGTCAGATCAAAGTTCTTTGAATTTCAGATTTAAAAGAAACTTGAATGAGTGAAGTTTCCATCTTGATATAGTTGTTGGATGGTTTTAATACTACAATCTATAATAGTACATTGGAGCAGGGTCCGCCCCGAAGGGGAAGCAGGGAAAGCTCCACTTTGGAGCAACATACCTATTAGGGAAAAAAAATAGGAGGGATGTCATATTTACCTTGCAAACTGAGAAAAGAATTGAGACTAATAATAGAGATGAATATAAAGATCGAAGACAGTAAAGGCGTAATTTTCCCATTGATTGAAATTGACTTCAGTGGGTGTTACTAAAATTTCTAAATATTTTCAATAAGTTTTTGATCTCTCCATCTCTTGGGTAAGTTTTAGGGTTATAGAAGACACTGTTGTTTATATGTGATTTTATTTATATTTTGGAATGCGATATTGATTCAGTTACAATTCCATATTTCGGTATTTTGGTTCAACTTAATTGACTCAAAATCGATTTCCACTTTGCCAACATGTTGACGTAGAGCACCCTTTCTTACTATGATAAGATATGTAGTTCAAAACGTACTGGAAATTCTTGTTCTAAATACAAACAACATGTTACAGGTACTTCAAGACTAGAAACAGTTATAGGGTTACAAAATATTCTTATACGTTTTAGCCTTTTGGACTTCTTTCTTCCCCTTCCTATGTAAATATTATGTAAATATTGAGACATTGTAATTTGTACATGTGTTTCTGCTTTTAAATATGATATTCATAGACAATGGATCGTTGATAATCAAATGTTCATGAGTATGTTGGCTTCTCATTATGGAAATGAAATTAAGAAAAGTTATAAAAAACCTTATACAACCATGATGTTCGTCAAGTTTTTTTAAGATAAGGGGGAAACATTTTTCTGGTATGCTTTGGGGCAAAAAAATCTCAGGACCGACCCTGATTGGAGGATGCAATAAAATGGAATTTTGCGCAAGATTTTTCAGTTTCCAGCTGTTATTCTTCGATGGAGATTGATGGTTTAATTTCTTTCCCCTATAAACGGATATGGAACCCAAAAGTACCATTAAAGTTGTCTTTTTTAGCTTGGTCACTGTGTCATAATGGAGCTCTGACACTAGATTATTTGCTGAGGACTGGAAAGGTTACTTCTAGTGTCTGCACCCTGTGTAACTCAGAGCAAGAAACTCATAATCACTTATTCATTCACTGTCCGGTAACCAGAAAGCTATGACATTATTTTTTGGATCGTTTTGGTGTTCAGTGGGTTTTTTCTGAAAGCATCAAGTCCAATTTATAGGAATGGTCGGCTAAGAAAAATAACAATATGATCAAGATGATTTGGGGTATACTTTCGTCTCAATATGGTGGACCATTTGGAGAGAACGCAAATGCATGGTTTTTAATAAGAAGAGAAGAACTTTTGAGCAGCTCATAATTTCTGTTAAATACACTTTGTTCAATTAAATACACTTTGTTCAATTGGTCGATAACACTAAGATTTTTGAAGTTTGCTCTTAAGTACCTTAATATGTAATTGGAAAGTTGTAACTGGTAACAGCTAATTTCACATTCTTGTAAATGTGTTAACATTCAGTTGTGGACATCCCATTGTAACTCTGTAATTTGCTTTGCCTTTCATGAATGTAAGACCAATGGATCGTTGTGCTCGACTCAGTTATGTAACCGATCTCATTTTGGGTTTTTATCTTTAATATAATTTAGGGTTTATGATAGAAAAAAGAAAATAGTGATCTTTTGGTGATTACTTTTTAGTTTAAGTATTAAGTTTGTGGACGTGTGTAAACGACAACTATGGCATTTAATATCTATTCTTAATGTGTACATGAGGATAACCACTAAATATCATTTGCAGGGAGAAAACGTCAACAAGAAAAACCCGGATAAGTTAAGTTCTGCCAACCAAGGAAAGGATACTATTTGTTTGGGTTATCACTTTCGCATTTAATAATAAAAAAATGTTGGATTAACTTATTTATGTGACGCCATCAGCTTCTGATGTCAGAAACATTATTAACTAATCCCAAATTTCAAAGGGTGATTCTGCACTCACCGAAATTCCCCCTTCAATTTACACCAAAAGGGCAACGGACTGATAGCACATAGAGTGCTTAACATCTGGATTACAAAAGGCAGGACTGGGCCCTATCTGTTATCTCACGTGGTGGTTGTTTAGGTGGAAAATCCGAAATCAACCTAATTGAATTTTAAATCAAGAGCCAACAACCATGCTATGCTTCAGACAGGCAACTCGACTAGTGCTATCGTGATGTGCGAATAAATTTTAATACTCCCTCCATTTCTTGAAAAATAGGCCAAACTAAAAAAAAAATATCAAACTCTCTTCCTTCCAAAAACAGAAGGAATACAAAAAATAAAATAATAAGTCAACTATATACGGTCTATAAATTAGCCCGTGAAAATGAACAACTATAACGCACCTATAATAATTCAGTTTAATACTGTATTATCATCATTACAAAACTACCCATTGGTGAACGGATTGTTGTAATATATTCATTGATCGGAACACTTGTTCTGAGACTGTGGACAAAGTACAATTGTTGTCAAAGGAGATAATTAAACCATCTTCTCCAACACCTCAACACCTTAAAACCTACAATCTTTCACTTCTTGATCATCTTACTCCTCCTGTTTATGTTCAAGCCATTATTTTCTACCCATCCGGTAGCATCAAGAGATATAATGGGGGTGAAAAGGGTATTTTTGAGCTCCTCAAGAGATCGTTCTCGGAGACACTGACGATATTTCATCCTTTGGCTGGTCGAATCAAAGATAACATAATAGTTGATTGTAATGATGAGGGTATCGAATACTATGAAGCGAAAGTCAATGGTGAAACCTCGGATTATATGAGTTCAATTGTTTCCATCTGATATTGTTGTTGCTGATAATATGGTTAAGGTAAGGATACTCTATTAATCGTCCAAGTTGTTTGACTGCGGTGGGATAGCCATATCCGGGTGTGTGTCACAGAAGATAGCCGACGGCCTGAGCGTCGCAATGTTATTGGTTAATGCTTGGGCAGCCAGCGCTCTTGGCGGTGGTCCTGTGGAGAGTCTGTGCCCAACATTCTGCTTCTTATTTCCCTCCTAAAGAAAATCTACCCGATTATATGCCTGGTTTGCTAGAGAGCGTTGGGCAAGGATCCAAGATTGTATCAAAGAGATTCGTAATAGATGGTTCCAAATTATCCACCTTAAGGTCATCAATTAATTATATGTCTCCACGAAGAATGAGCACTACCTGACATCATTCGAGGCCGTGACGGCTCTATTATGGAAATCGGTGATGGAGGTAAGTAAACTAAAATCAGCTATACTAGAAAAACCCACACCACTGCTGCCAAGGGCATCATTCAGGAATATCGTGACGGTCGCAACTGCAACATCGATGAACGATGGTGGAAACGAATTAGATGAATTGGTGGGTCAAGTAAGAGAAAGCATAAGTAAGATCAACAATGAGTATATACAGTATATGGGAAGTGGTGGATTTATGAAATCCATTTTAGCTTTTACAAACTTGAATGAAAATGGTAATGGCAACTGCAAGATGAAACTTAGCTTATATAAAGACAACTCTCTTTATTGATGTTTAGAAAATCTCTCAAAACTAAACACAACCTCTAATCTTGCTCATATAATCAACCACAACTTTGGTGATCATATATATAGAACTATGAATTCCTTTTCCTAGTCCTATTACCTTATTACATGTCTTTCCTTTTCTTAGAACTAGATGACTTCTAATTCCCTTAGGATTACATCAATTTCCTAATCTTGTCCTAACCAGCTTGTTAGTGACTTCTATGTTGAAGTTAATCCAACATTCTCCCCCTTAAGCTTCAACTGTGCTTGTGAAAAATCTTGTACTCCTATTAATTTCCTCATTTCTTCAAACTTGATCCGAGCCAATGCCTTTGTTAATATATCTGCCTTCTGCTCAGTTCCAGGTATGTGTTCTACGTTAATGACCTCCTTCTCGATGCATTCTCGTATAAAATTATACCTTTTGTGAATGTGTTTCGTCTTCCCATGAAACACTGGATTTTTAGTGAGTGCAATTGCAGACTTATTATCAATCTTGATGAGAACTTTTGTAGGTTCTCTTCCTTTGATTTCACCGAACAGTTCTTGAAGCCATATTGATTGTTTAGCTGCTTCTGTTGCAGCCATAAACTCAGCTTCACAGGATGAGAGGGATACAGTGTCTTGTTTCTGTGATCACCATGTAATAGGTTCTTCACCTAGATAAAATATATGACCAGTTGTACCTTTTCCATCATCTTGGTAATATTATAACTGCTGTCACTATACCCAACAATTCCTTTTGATCCTCATTGACCATACTTCAATCCACAACTGATTGTTCCTCTTAGACATCTTAATATCTGCTTTATTACATCACCATGAGACTTGCGGACTCTGCATATAACGGCTTGCTACTCCCACAGAGAAAGCCAAGTCTGGTCTTGTGTGTAACAAGTATCTAAGGCATCCAACATTTCTTCTATAACTCGTTGAATCAATCTCAGCTTCTTCTTGTGCCTTTGAAACTTTAAGTCCAAACTCCATTGGTATCTTAGTTGGATTACAAGTTTCAAGTCCTGCTTCTTTCAGAATTCTCCTTGCATAAGCTTCTTGTTTAATCTGAATCCCATCTACTCCTTGATGGAATTCTATGCCAAGGTAATAAGTGAGATTTCCGAGGTCTGACATCTCAAACTTTGATGACATTTCTCTCTTGAACTCATTGATCACCTTAAGGGAGTTGCCAGTCAAAAATAGATCATCTACATAAACTGCAATCACAAGAAGCGTTCCCTTTTCTTCTCTTCTGTATACTGATGTTTCTTTAGAGCACTTAACAAATCTGATTTCTCTTAAGATTTGATCTAACTTTGTATTCCAGGCTCGAGGAGCTTGTCTTAGACCATATAGAGCTTTTGATAACTTATAAACCTTATGCTCTTGTCCTTTTACTTCAAAACCTTCTGGTAGTTCAACATACACATCATCTCGCAATTCACCATGTAAGAATGCTGTCTTAACGTCTAAGTGGTGAATTTCCCATGAGTTTGATGCTGCCTCTGCAATTAATAAACGTATTGTTTCAATTCTAGCAACTGGTGCAAAAACTTCATCAAAATCTATGCCTGATTCTTGAACGTATCCCTTAGCTACAAGTGTTGCCTTATATTTGTTGACAGTACCATCAGCATTCCGTTTTATTTTGAATATCCACTTAAGACCAATCACTTTTACCCCACCTGAATTATCAACTAGAAACCAAGTCTTGTTTCTGTTGATTGAAATAATTTCTTCTCTACATGCTTGTATCCATTTATACGAAAGCTTTGCTTCCTTAAAGTTTCCTGGTTCGTCATTAATGGACAACAATAATGTCTCACATTCCTCTGCTGCTTGAAGAACATAATCCTCCAGATACTGTGGTTTTTGAGTCTGTCTTGTTGATTTTCGCAGTGGAATGGGTCGAGTTATTTCATCGATCTCTTATTCTTCTTTTTCTTCTTCTTCTTCTTCTACTTCTTCTACTTCTTCATTATTCTCAGTGTTTTCATTATTCTCTTCTTCTTCTTGATTAACATCATTGTTTCCATTGGTATTGATGATTATGGGTCCTTCTCCTTCATCAATTACTTGACCCCATCTCATGTGAAACATTCCTGGATCCCTACTTGGTCTATCATTAGTTTCTTTCCAGTTCCAATGTGCTGTCTCATCAAACACCACGTCTCGATTCACTATCACTCTTTTCGTTGTTGGATTGAATAATCTGTAAGCTTTGGATCCAGGATCAATTCCTAGATTCACAAGAGTCTGAGATCGATCATCAAGTTTCTTAAGAGTTGCAGAATCAACTTTTGCATATGCTTTGCAACCAAACACTCTTAAATGTTCTATGTTTGGTTTTCTCTTTCGCAAACTTTCATATGGAGTCATGTCTTTCAGAGCTTTCGTAGGTATCCTGTTTATCAGGTATGTGGAGTGTCGTACAGCTTCTCCCCATAGATAATTAGGAACCTGCATAGCCTTTAAATAACTTCTTGTCATCTCCATTAGAGTCCTGTTTCTCCTCTCCACCACTCCGTTTTGTTGGGGTATCCCTCGAACCATCTTGTTCTGAGACATAGTTTTTAAGGTTCTGAAACTTATGTGTCCTAACCTTGCGTGCCAATTCTATGTCTGATCTTCCAGTCTCATATTCAGACACAATGGCCTTCCAATCATGAGACTTATCTTGTAGAGTATATTCTGTGAGCGTGAGGCTCTAACTAAAAGTCTTCCACTTAGGTCATGAACTGTTAGATAATCTTGTCGCATTCTAACATCACATCCAACTTCTGTAGCTTGTCCTAAACTTAGAATGTTGCTTTGTAAGTTTGGGATGAAGTAGATATTTGTGACAAGCTTCTGTTCTCCGGTCTTGCTCTGAAATAAAATTTATCCTTTCCCTTCAATTTCTACAGAAGATCCATCCCCAAACTTCACTTGTACTTTGATTTTCTCATTGAGTTCAGAAAAGTAGTTTCTCTTACCAGTCATGTGATTGCTGGCTCCATTATCTAAATACCAGATTCCTTCTTCTCCATCCTTTGATTCGTAGTTCTTTGGTATTAGTTTCCCTTCATTTAAGAATACAACTTCGTGCATGAAAAGAGCTGTATCTGCTTCCCTTGTTTCATTCTTGTTTGCTTCTTCCATCTTTTGTATTCTTTCAGGGCATACAGAGGAGAAGTGTCCTGGTTTATCACATCTGTAACAAATAATGTTTTATCTATCCTTCTTTTCTTTCCCTTGGTTTTGATCATTCTGACTTGTTGTTCTATCTTGTGATTTAAACCTTCCTCCCCTTCCTCGGCCTCTGTTTACTCTACCACCTCTTCCACGACCTCTTCCTCTTGTCGCAGAGTTTTGTTGGTAAGTGTTTTTGTACAAAAGTTTTCCTTGAGTTTCTCCATTGTTTTCTTCATCACGGATTCTCTCTTCATATGCTTTCAATCTTCCACTTATATCTTCATAGCTAGTCTTCTTTAAATCTAAGACTTGTTCGAGAGAAGCTATGATATGAATATACTTGGATCTTGGTAAGCTATTGAGAAACTTCTTTACCAGTTTATCTTCATCAATGGATTGTCCAAGTGACGATAGCTTTCCTGCTAAGCTATCAATAGTATCAGTGTCTTTCATCTTCATTCTTTCAAATTCATACATTAAGGTTTGCAGACGGGATTCCTTAACTCGATCAGCTCCGAGATTACGTGCCTTTATTGCATCCCAAATTTTCTTTGAAGTTTCCTGTTCACCAACTTGTAGAATAAGACATTCTGGTATTGCTTGAAAGAGTAATCCAATGGCAACATTGTTTTTGTCTGGGTCCAATGTACCAGGATCAATTGTTTCCCAAACTTTGTAGATTTTCATCAGTACCTTCATTCTCATGGCCCATACTGTGTAGTTTGTGGCGTTGAGGATTGGAACTTGTATTGATGGTGGCGTGAACTGTTTTACACCCACAATGGTGGTTTCGTTTTCCATGGCTCAGAAACACGCTCTAACACCAATTAATGGCAACTGCAAGATGAAACATAGCTTATATAAAGACAACTCTCTTTATTGATGTTTAGAAAATCTCTCAAAACTAAACAAAAGCTCTAATCTTGCTCATATGATCAACCACAACTTTGGTGATCATATATATATATAGAATTATGAATTCCTTTTCCTAATCCTATTACCTTATTACATGTCTTTCCTTTTCTTAAAACTAGATGACTTCTAATTCCCTTAGGATTACATCAATTTTCTAATCTTATCCTAACCAACTTGTTAGTGACTTCTATGTTGAAGTTAATTCAACATTTTTTTTTTGTTAGAACTTTCATGATGGTTTGCCTCCATAAAAAACGCCTTAACCTTGTCAGTTGTGATCTAAGCCACCAGAAAACAAACATATATATACAAATAAAGAATAATTTCACCGGGAACAGTCATTGGTCTCGATAGATCACAGAGAACATATTAAACATACTGAGCCGAAAAATTAAACAAGTTCTCGCAACCAAAGGAAATGTTCACTAGTTCAGAAAATCCTTCATTGGATCGTCATGATGGGTCCTCTTCATCCTATATGCCTCCATATCCTCAGCAGTGACCTCATCATTCCATTTAACATTATACTTCCGCTTTCTTTCATCCCGCTCTTCCCGTTTCCTTTCATCCTCCTTCCTGAGGGCTTCGTTCAGCCGTTTTGGATCAAGAACCTGATCTTCTGGTACATCAGTTCCCCAAGGAGCAAGCTTCTTCTCCTCTGCTGCTACAGGTACTTCTTCAGTTGCCTCCTTGCGAGCAATATTGGCTTTCATATGATCAATTGCCTCTTCAGCCGCCTCAATTCCTGCAATTCCTAAGCAGTAGCTGTTCTTAATCATCTGTTTGCAGCACTTGTAACCCCACTGGTGATCTTTCCACCACGAGCCCCAAACTGTCGTATGGTTATTTGGGTAGATGTCTTCTTCATACTTGCTCCTTGGAATGGCCATCTCCTGGCCCTTGATGATTCTACCAGCACGGTCATACTCGACCTGACTCTCACTTTGTCCAACGAGAAGCTCTCTAGGAACGTCCTCATCAGTTGCTGCATTACCGTACTTCTCCATGATGGTATCTTTTGTTTTCGTCTTCAACTTATCCTTGCTAATCATAAAATTTTTATACAGAAATTCAGCTTGGGAAGGAGCAGCCTGCATGTGCATATCTTGCCCCTTCTCGGAAGCCTCCCAAGCATGCATAGTGAGCTGCTTGAACTCTGATGCTTGGCCACTGGTTCTATACTGGTTATCACCTCCATAGGACTTCTCATTAGGATCAGTGTCTGGAATAGGATCCTCACGCATAGAACGAGTTTTGGGATCATAGTGAGAGGAATTGACGTCTAGATTCAAAAGGTATTTCGCTGTATCCTCCCGAATACGCAAGTTCCTGACGGTTCCTGTGCTTCCACCACCAGTGGTTCTCACACGTTTCTCCACCTTAGCAAAATCCATTTGTTTGCTCTCATCAACCTTAACTTCATCTACTCTCAGATCATCTTCATCCTCATCACTCACCTCGGCCACTGCCGCAGCCTCATCATTTTGGTTATTGCTTTTCTCCTCTAATTTCTTCAGTTGCTGCTCTTTTAGGTGGTTTCTTCTGGCATCATCTCTGGCCTCGTATCTGTCCACGACGCGAGCATATGTTGAGGTATCATATCCGTTCCATCGGTCTCTCTTTGCATCATAATCCAATTCAAATGTTTCAATCTTTTCATCAGGCGCAATGTACATGTTTGTATGTATTGCTCCCTTCTTCCGAGGCCTTTCCATGCATGACTTGGCATCATGTGTCATAGCCCCACAATTTTGGCAAGCGCCTTTCCTGTACTTGTCGGCCTGAAATATCTTTGCACCCCTTTCATACCATTTATCGGTGTAATTCGGATCTTGTTTCCATTTCCTTTGATGTTTCAAACTCGGTCTCTCAGCATTGAGATACCAAGGTGCAGATGACATATACTGCGGAATATGAGGATTGATTTCTTTTCCATCTTCATCAACCTCAGCGGGTGCAAGACCAGCTTTACGAGCTTCTTCTAATTCTAACTGTTTCCGATGATCCTCCCTGGACTTAAAAGCCATCGATGCAGTTGCCATATTTGGAAGGAGGAAATGAGATACCTTCTACCTCAACACCTTTTGACAGTATACCGAATGTTCTGTGGTTCTTACGCTGGTTTGAAGGCGGTGTAATTATTGGCAACTGCAAGATGAAACTTAGCTTATATAAAGACAACTCTCTTTATTGATGTTTAGAAAATCTCTCAAAACTAAACACAAGCTCTAATCTTGTTCATATGATCAACCACAACTTTGGCGATCATATATATATAGAACTATGAATTTCTTTTCCTAGTCCTATTACCTTATTACATGTTTTTCCTTTTCTTAGAACTAGATGACTTCTAATTCCCTTAGGATTACATCAATTTCCTAATCTTGTCCTAACCAGCTTGTTAGAGACTTCTATGTTGAAGTTAATCCAACAAATGGCAATCCCATGGTTCAAAATGTTGAGGTTTATTGGATATTAAGTGTATGTAAAGCTCCACTGTATGATATTGATTTTGGATGGGGAAAACCAGAGTTGGTATGTTCTAGTGCAAGTAAACCGTATCAGAATGTATTTTTACTGATGGATACAAAATGTGGTAATGGGGTTCAAGTTCAAGTACATATGACAAAAGAAGATATGGCTTTGTTTGAGACAAATCAAGGGCTTCTTCAATTTGCTAATGTTGGCAACTAGAAACTGTAAGACAGTGTAAACAAACCGTTACAGTTGACACTGCATTTACGGTACTGTTTCAGTCATCAACTGGGATATGTACATGGGTTGATAAACGTTTGTCCGCTTTATTTGTTTTTCATTGAACTAAACCAAGGCTACAACCAGTTTCTCTCTTATGAGACTTTTTAACCTACTTGGCAAATCATAATCCCAGAAAATTTAAATAAAGAGTCTTGCATCCTTAGCTACAGAATCAACAACATTAATAAGAGTACGTTTCCAAGAAGTAAAGAAACTGAGCAAGTATTTACAGTCATTGACCACCCCAAGCACGTTTGATACTCGAATAAACTACTACCCAAAATTACCTCATCAAAGAAAACAAACACAAATATTTTTGCTACTTGTTACCAACCCTCCAGCAGTCCCAATGACCCCTATAGGTGCCACAATGTGCATATCAGAAATGTGATAGAATCTGTCTGGATAGTTATTTTCACGCTATCTCACAACTTCAACACTGTTTTATTTATAAAATCCAAAGGTATAGTAAATTTGAGGCTAATGCTCTGGTAGTTTCATGGGTTTGTCCACCAAAAGAACACAAATTCTCGCTCTAACGGTCGCATATACGGCCGGATTCATTACACTCAACACATTTGTTTAGTCAAAGCTAGTTTTTGTTATTAGTTAGATCGAGATAATAATACAATCAAGTAATTTGTATCGGGAAAGGAAAAATCTACTAATTTTGTATCGACTACCTAAATACTGTACTGATGGAGTTTCTGCTCTTTCATGTTATGCAGCATGCAATTACCAACTCAACAGATTGTTTTACTCTGTAAGAATTCATTATTCTTGAAAGATTCAGCATTTATGTGAACCCTTGGTGGCAAATTGGCAATTCACTGAAACCCTCTGAAGCCCCAACAAAAATCTATTAAATGACACTTTAAAACATTATGAATCCAATTTAACATCTCCTCAAAAAAAATTTAGAAACAACAAGTGTTCCCAGGTGAAAGTAAAAATAAGTCAGAAAAATAACAAAAAATAGCACAAATCATAGCTAATAAGGTTTAGATTATTACTAACTAGCAAAGAATTTAGCAGCTCAGTTGGAGGGTATTGAATGCAGCTGCTAAATGTACAAAATCCAGTCTGGCAAATCAGTCATCGCAGTCAATAACATAAGACTCAGCTGCGAGACAAAAACTTAGACTATGACAAGTGATGATAAATACCTTAGAGTTTATTTCTGGAGAAGTATCATACATTATGTCCTCCTAGCAAGTGCATCACATTCCAAGCCACTAGAAGCAACCAACCGATCAAAATAGTATGGTTTCTCTAAATTCTAGCACAACAGATCAGCCTTTGTCACTCACCATTTCATTAAGATGGTGACTGCCATTTTTATTGTACTGACTGTCATACTAATCATTATGTATGTTGTTGGTAGTGGTGGTGGACTGCATGCTCAGATTTTACATTCCTCCAGTCCACCCTTCTAGATAATAACATTGTTATACATAGAGAAATGCCAAAATGACAACTCTGAGAGAAAAAACTTCAATTCCAAATTATCTGAAAGCAACTATATCGGGTCGACTTACATGCATTTCTTCATAAAAAATTAAAAAAAAAAAAATCATGTGGGTCACTCATACATAAGCAAACAACTAAGAGGTAAAAAGGAGAAGATGTTACCCTGCTTTTTGATCTCTGGTTTGGATCATTTATCTAATGGAAAGTAGTGATAAGGAGGTAAGTATTCTTTCAGCAAGTTGTGTTTTCCCCTGACGAAAGATTCACTCAGTATAGCTATAGTATTCCTAATACCCTGCCTGTCAATATTGTACATGCTAAAAACATGATAGATGTCCAAACTCCAAAATAAAACTGCATGCAAGTGACATTATATAATTCCACCATCTCCACTATCGCTACAACAATTAGAAGCAATGCAAAATTGCATGCTTCTGCCGCCTAAAACTCCAAAAAGGATAATCTCATCGAGTAACTGAACTCCAAATACAAGGTTTGTAAACATCACATTATCTCATCGAGATAATCTCGTATGTCACCTAACGTCTAGATTATGTTTTCAATATAATCTCCAAGGTTTCCTCACTTTTCATTCTAAAATAACTCCATAGTGAAGTGCATAGAAATATACCTGACTAACTAATACTTCATAAACCGAACAGTCTACAAATTCAAATTGACAACTGATGAAGGGTGTTTGAATACTGCACACTTATATGATGTTCGTAAGTGACCATGGGAAACCATTTACATCTAATATACACCCTGAATCACACCCTATTCAACAAAAATGGTTATTGCATTTTTGGCTTGAAAAAGAGGTAGAACAACCTTTCAAACAGACTTTGAAGGCTGACTCTCGCTTCTTCTTTAGGACGAAAACAGAGAGTGCACGAAAGAAAGATAATAAGGCTAATGAGGAACATCATACCTTTTAGTCTGAATACCGAACACCGAATACAATTGAAAAATTCTTTGGATAGATTAAAAGATAACAGCGAAGCAATGGAAGTCCATTAACCGAATGTCTTGTTCCAATGGAATAGTCAACATCCTCTTATCAGATCTATCACCAAGGACTTGAATAGTCTCTCGTTATTGAATTTGTCGGTAAACATATAAATTCCCTAAGCAACTGCTGGAAACTCTTCTTTCCTCTATACACGACAACTCTACATCCCAAGCATTGAACAACACCATTTTTCCTGTTATTGATTTTGTTTGGCAATCAAATATGATATCAATGATGCACAGTTATATTGCTCCAAACAGTGTCACTAACTCATTTCAATCCCAAGAGACAAACAATCTTACTTCATTTTCCGAAATTCATGCGTCACTCCAAGAAACTGGTGGAAGTATTGTCGGCCTTGGCTTTAGAACAAATCCTAAGGTACTCAGATGAGGAACAGAGGGAAGATTGCTATGCGTGAAAGAAGGATGAAATAGCTGTTTATATACCATGGTTCTGATGTTATATGCATCTTAGACATCTCTATTTGTTTTGCATTTGGACTTTATAATAATTTTCATTATTGTGGAGGGAATTAACCAGGAAAAGATATACAAATGTATATTATTATCATATATGTATCAATGTTTTTTACTATGAATCGTCTTCTTAATATTACTCCTAGCTACTTTACCATCTGTCCAGAACTTTCATGAGAAAAAATTTGATACCTTTTCAGGCATAGGAGGACATAGGACTAGCTAGCAGAGCGTCAATGTTTAATGAGGTAAACATTAGAGGTTGAAATATATGCATTTCATTTCAATTCATGGATTGTATCAACATCTTAAATTAATTGCACCACCGATTTCGAATTTAGGTGGACTTACTGAAGTTCGTATTTTATCTTAGTTTTTGCTACATCTACAAAGCAGTATCCTCCAGATTGCAATCTCACCTTTAATAATAACGAAATTAAAGGAACACAAATTTATGCACATGGAGTAGTATTAGTTACATAATATACAACTTACAATTTATCAACAAAAACTAACTTAGCATTAGCAGATCGAACGTCAGGTCAAAGTTAATTTAGTTATGTACATCAAGATGTGTTACCGAATGATAAAGTAGTTGTAGAGAAGACTCTCAAGTCTGGTAAGTAGTTTCCTATCAATCTGATAGCATAACTGTACTTTTAGTAAATAAGTTTTGGTAATGAGACAACGGAGCAAATTTGTAAATTTATTTTAGTTTTCTTAGATCGGTTAAGCTTTCCTTTGTGGTTAATTCCATTAGGTGATAACTTTTGTTTTTTAATCTATGTGTAGGTAGGTCCAATCCAACCTTTAGAGAATATGAGGTTAGTGGGTGATGGTAGACAAGGCAGTTGGCAAGAGGAATATACTTGGTGGAAATGCATATGTTTGTATACAGTCACATACGTTGTAGCAAAGTGACTTCCTTAAAACAAGCAATGGACTGACATCCATATTCCTCTGTATGTCCCATACAACTCAGTACGGGATATGCTCTCGCAAGTTATTTTTCAATGCCGATGATTGAAAATCGCAAAAAAAATCCCGACGTTATCAAGGAAAAGGTCATTTGGTGGACTATATCAAAAACGGTACAGATCTTTATTCATGTCAATTTCCTTAAAGGTTACACCATTTTAGTTAGTGCTTCGCTATGCAATTTATTATATATCGATCCTTTGTCAGTAAATAGCTACATGATTGTTAGACAAAGCTAATATGACTGAGTTAAGTAATGATAACAGGAAAAAGAAAAATATAAGTCGAAGGAGATTCCATTTTTAGTTGCCGGTGTGGATTTGATTGGGAACAAGTTAGTTGATCTTATGTCTATTGTTATTAATATTTTATAAGTTTTGATGTTTTATGTCTCATCGATCCTAAAGCCCGGAATACAAAAGGTCGCATTGACCTGAACTGTGCAGTAATCAAAAGCCCTTTGCTTTTTCTGTTCATGTAATGGTTACCTTCATTTCTAAAGAACCTCCATCGTCATATTATGGAAGCTCGAACGGATTGTATTAATAGTCTCGATAATTTTATTGTTGTACTTGCAGCAACTCTTAATACCTTAGGAACTTGCACACCTCTTTGTCAATTATAGCCTTGGAAATATTTGCATCCTATGTAGTGTTTATTATTATTTTTTTATTTTGAATTCATGATATCTTAATTCCCTGTTTGCACGAGATATTCATGGAGTAGCAACAAAAGGAGATAAAATTACAGTTGTGTTAATGATGGCTATTGGCTATTTCCTCAAATATTGCAAGTTTACTTAAAAACTTTGATGAAGTTGTGCAGTTTGGTTACAAGCAGCATATTAATATAACTTCTGATTGTAATCGCAATGCAATATTCATTAACAACACTTTTGTTTGCTCTGTCATAGTTACAGTCGTCCAGACAGTGTCTCTGTAGCTGTTTCATTACACTCCCGATCATCTTGAGGTTAGGATGATTCTACCCACCAGGGAGTTTAGCACATGTTCTATGTTTTTTACATGGTCCTGCATCGTCATATTATCTTCTTGGTACCAACGTATTACATATAAATGTAAGAGGAAGGCCCACAATTTTGAAGTTACGAAAGCATTCATCAAATGTAACTCATGAGCAACATACTTCATTGTAGACTTTATGACAAAGTTTCGCATACCAACACTTCGTTAAATTAATGGACACACATTTAAAACATTGCGATCTAATGGGTACTATACAAATTGCAGGAACTTTAACCTCATGACATGTTTGAGATTTTGGATTTTCTACCAATATGGCGAATGATTAATATGAGAATAGCACGTGAATCATTTGGAACAAAAGCGTAAGCAGGTATATGGGGAACATGCGATACGGACATGAAGGATGAGGAGAATTTTATGGACGATGTTGATAGTTGATTTGGCTTGGAGCTGCAGTCAGCCTAATTTTTTTAAGCATTTTAATTTTGTTTATCTTTTTAAGAATTTAAATTTTTATTGTTCATGTAGAGCACTATCTCATTCTAAATAATGAACCTAAATAAAACAATGTCAAGGAGTTGAGAATGATATACTGAAAGAGTAGTTCTAAACAGAGAGTGTTGTTAAAACAACACAAAAACCGAATTCTAATTTTGTCTCACAGATTTTTTTATGTGGACCCAGTGGGCCCCGTGGAGGATAGCAGGGGTCCGGCTTTGTGAGATCTTTTCAAGCGGTTATTATGGGACGATTTAATTTGACGTTCTGTCAAGCATTTTTGATACTGAAAAAGGAAAAAACAGTTTTAGACTTAATCCTAATCGATGAAAAAGCGTGAAGGTTTATTCCACAATATGGGTCGGAAATAAAAAATAGATATAAATCTTATGTGTTATAATGTTGTACTGTTATAGGAACATATGATTCACGCAGCCATTGATAATATGTTGCAGTGGTTGAAGGTGCAATATATTTACCACGTAAATGAAACTTGAGAAAACCCCTATATATAGATAATTGAAAATGCAGAGCTTTTCTAAACCGGACTGCAAATAAAATGATCATGTAAAAATTGAAATTATGGCCTACATAATTCGTGAACTGTTACAACTCAACATAGATCAAGGCCCGTGCCGTTACCGCACGGGTTAAGCCCTAGTAACCCATATAAAAGGCACCAGAAGTCATTGTATGAGAGAGGGACCTTTCTTAAGAGTTTGTGCAAGGAATTTAGGAGAGAAAAAGTTATTTGTTTTCCAAGTTAGAGTTTTCTCATATTGCATTTTGTATATGTTCATGTTCTTAATGAAGTAATTTAGAGAATTTTTTTTTATCATGTCTTAGATTATTTAGATTATTACTTGGATGTGGCTATAGGATTTCTTGTAGTTACAACCACGTTTTTACAAAATTATCATCTTCTATCATATTTTTTACTCTTAAATCTTACATACACCAACTAATCTTGTAGGCTCTTGCCCTACACTACCAAGAAACATATTATTTGGTGATTACATTGCATATACGTCGTAGGTATACTTCCTTAAAAATCATAAAATCATATTACGTGAGGCGAGATTTTTTTAAAATATGATTTTTTTTAACGTTATAATACTCCGGAAGGAGGTTCATCCGCTGAAGCCAAACGTTTGAGAAGGTTACTGTTTGGGCAAAAATTGAACTTCACCACAAACAATCTCAATTGAAGTTGATGCTCGATCTTCTCCTCCTGATAAATGGAGTGTGGGTACCTACAAAAAAATCTTCCGACGCTCAAGTTAAAATCAGGTTTTCTACAGGAGTTTTTAGGGTTTGGGAGCATACCTTTTTTTAGTATTTTTGTTATCCTTTTATGGGCCAAAGGAATCTCTAGATAAAGCTCTGTTGCTATATCTGCGCTCATATTACTTATTCAACCTTCTCGAATCTTCCATAGGGTTTAGAGAAAGAATGTACCATTCAAAAATTAAATAAAATAGAAAGAAACCTATTATAGGGGCAAATATTTGGTTTTGAGGGCTCACAAAATGACAAAATCGGGTTATGAAATAGTGATCAACAAAACCCAAAATCTAACTATTTTTGTAATGGCTAGAATACCCTCCATGAATTATAAAATTAAATTTATTATCTTTTCCTTCTCTTTTCATTCATAAATCATGATGAAGATGATGATCATATACAAAAAACAAATCTATTATATTCTCCTTCTCTTTTCATTCATAAATCATGATGAAGATGATGATCATAAAAATTCTCCTCCCTAGTGATGAAGATGACTATCATAAAAAGAAAAAACTAAGAAAACTCATCACTTATTATTGCAAAAAACAGTTTCAGTACTGTCTACGGTGGGGAAAATTCATACTTCCCAACCATAGACAATTCAGTCTACAGTTGGGAAAATTCATATTTCCCCACCGTAGAAAGTCTATGGTTGGGAAAATTCATACTTCCCAACCGTAGAAAGTTAAGTCTACGGTTGGGAAAATTCATATTTCCCAACCGTAGACAGTTCTGAAACTGCTTTTTCAAAAAACCCAATTCGATCGATTCCGTTTATCCGTGCATTGAAACCAATTAAATGAGATGGGTTTTTGATTTTTACCTTATTCAAATCATTGCGGGTGGATTAAATGGTGTTAATCGATAATGAATTATTTTGAGAATTGACGATTAATCGAAGAAATAAGTGATGGAGGTGATGGGGAAGAAGAAAATGGAAGAATTAAAGGAGAGGAATGAAAAAAAATTAGTTTTAGGTTTTCAATATTTTATAGGTTAAGGGTATTTTAATATTTTTCTCATAAATTAGGTCCCCTTATCATCATTGTAGAATATTTGAATCCTTAGAAGCCCTCAAAACTCTTTTCTTGGAGCCCCTGTAATAGGTTTCAATAAAAAACCAATTATTTGGATGGAGTAAAGCTAACAGAGAATTGAATCAATATTTTGCACATACTTAAACTAATACTCCCAAGAAAATAGGATCATAACAGATTGTTGTAGTTCACTCCAACAAAGTGACATAAGTATTGCTTGCTTGTTTGTAGAAACCGTGCTAAGGATCGCTTACCAAGATGACATAATTGTTCATATACCCCGGTCTTGGTATCATATCCCCAAACGTACTTCTTGGAACTAAGTATAACAACATATTTGTCAACTGGACTGATACCTCCAACCTTAGTTTCTGTAATCAAATTAACCCCTTCTCGCCCATCTAACCGATCTGGAAGTCCAATATCCTTGTGCAACGTATACCAGTCTCCATCAAGCACCCAAACGTACACTCAAACTCCTTTCCGTTACCGTAAACCTAGCATAACATATCAATCCTTCTGACACCCCGAGACATTCACTGAAATAGGTTATATCACCATCCATTGCTCCGTTAGGCATATTGATCAACCTACATGCATAGCCACAGGTTCCATGGTTTGGGTTTCTATCAACACAACAGTAGAGAAGACCATTATGGGTAAGAAGATTGTCATAAAGGGAGTTATCCCAAGTAACATATTGAGGACATAAAACATCATAGGTATTCCATTCACTCAAATCAGAAGAAACTATTTCAACTTTGAATTTTTTAGCTGCAGATGCAAACTTTGGTATAGGGATAACCTTATAACTCTTAGAAACGAGTGATGATGAACAAGATTCATTACATATGATACCAGTCACAACGCTATTATTTTCTCTTGGTGGTGGTGGAGGAAGTGAAACCCATGGGTTTGTTTGTTGCTACATCAGGTTGTTGTCAATGAAATTTTTTGAGACTGAATAATATTTTCCGTCATGCGGTTGCAGATGATGGTGATGGTTGTTTAAGATATGGAAAATGGGTCATTTGTCCAAATATTTTAAAACATGGTTCTAATGGACGAGTAAAAATTAGTATGGGTGAAATGGACACCAAAAAAATAGCGAGGATGAAACTGGATTCATCCTGGCTAAAACTTAAAAAATAGCGTGGATGAAACTGGATGCATCCTGATGTAAATTAAAAATAAGAAAAAATATTTGGAAATGGGTAGGAGGAAACTGTTTACATCTTGTCTATATTTACATTTTTGTCCATTTAAACAGTATCAAAATCTAGATGTCTTTTTCACCTAGGAATTGTTGATTTTAGTCTTTTTAACCAATTTTGTGTTTAAGATATAGGTTTAGCCCTTGGGATTTTTTTTTCTATTGTTGTTGTTGGATTTTTGGTCGCTTTCTAGAATGGGTTCACTCATTGGATGTAGTGGTTTTAGCTGATGTCTTGGTGGTGGTGGTTGCCGTTTATTTTGCCGTGGTGCATCTCCTCCTTGGGGGCGCGACTAGAACATTCCTGTGGTGTTTTCCTGGCGCTCGGCTCGACGCTTGGTCTTCTCACTGTACTTTTACTCTTTGGAGCAAGGGTGGTAAATCGTTTATATTCCCTATAAGATGGCTGGTGTGTATTTCTGTGCTCCGTTCAGTCCTTTGGTATCTGTCTTTGTATTGTGCTCTGTATCGAGCTTCTATTTGTCAAACTAACTTTTGGCTTTTCGCCTTATTTAAGTCGAAATAATCTCTACATCTAATTTCTCAAGATGTGGAGATGTGTATTGTGTTTTTCCCCTGCGCCCCTGCCAGCAGATTCATTTAGTGTTAGCCACAATATGATCGATGTTCCACGCATACGATGCTCACGGTTCTACGGATGTCGTCTCCCAAGATATGACGATCATACCTTGTAGTAAGTAGCACTGCAATACTACTCGGCCGGCAAATGTCGACAATTACTGCGCTTTTAATGACTCTTTGACATAAATACTTGTTTTCTTTCTCTTAAAAACTTCTCAAAACCCCTACAAAATAGAACTAAGAGATGAGTTTATATAGAGTCAATAGTGACTGTATAAGGTCTCTTTTCACCAATACGTGACTCACCATGGCCAATGATGACTCTTCTTAATACCTATTCATGACTAGCTGTCTTATGGTGAAAAGGCATAACCCAAACACATCTCTTGAAGTTTAAATCTTAAAAACAATTTTCACTCACATAAAAAATTTGAACTCAAAATTGTAACAGTTTCTAGTCTTGATCTACAGGACTGCTAATAAAATTAGAACTCTAAATTTAATTTACAGTTCAAAACTAAATAATGTAGGAAAGATTACTATTTTCTCTTTTTTAATTTAATCGCCATGAGAAAGAAATCTTAATTGAATGAAATTACTGCATAATTCAGTTTCTATCAGTACTAAGTTTTTGAAGATAACTTTGGTAGTTTACATAAACAAACTTTAGGAATGAAATCATCTAACTAACTAAATGCTTATTTAATTTTATATGATAACCCTAATTCTTCCGTCATTCATTTGGTGACTTGAACACAAACTCATACTTAAAAACAGTTTTTCCCCTTACGGAGCCAGAGAAGAAAAGCATTACCATGCTAAACATGATCAAAATTTTGGATAGATCTCCATTTGATCTTCCTCAAGAACTTGGACAGTTGCTTCATCCAGGAGCCACTTCTCTAGTAAAGAAAATGGAGTACGTTGGTTTTGATCATCTACAATCATCCCTTGGTGATCACTACCCGAGATCGAATTTACCCTATCTTCAGTTGGGGTAGCAGCTGTAGTAGTAATGGTAGTGGTTTGAGGTTCCTCTGGGGATGGCGATGTCGAGTCATGAATTGTAGTCGATGAGTCTGAAGAAGATTTCTACTCCCAACAGCCAATACTAGTACTCTCAAATGGGAAAAGAGATTCAAAGTAATCTGCCTCATTAGAGATAACATAATCATCGCTATTACAGGTATCTTGCACTTCAAATTTCTTAATAAGTAGCTCATCATAATTATAAGGGTTATTGTTACCATTGTTGGGGTTGTTGTTATCGGAGTTATTGCTGCCACTGGGTAGTACTTTTTCTTCTGTTTGGGTGGTCTTTAATTTGAGCGCACCACTACTGAACTTGTTAGGAGAATTCTTGACGCAATCTTCCAAGAGTCTTGAAATGTTTTCTGTGCTTGAAGCATAAGTGGTAGATGAGGGGGTACTAGTACTACTACTAGTAATAGTACTAATGAACTTATTTAGGGCTGAATTTTGATGGATACTCAAATGATGATATTCTAAGTTGCTTATCCTATCATGACTAAGAGTTCTACAATTTTTGTTAAGAAACTGAAGGCTTGTTGATGATGATCCCAGATGATGCGAACGAAACTTATTCTTGAGTTTTTTCTTTCGATTTGCATTCCAATAATTATTTATATCATTATCTGTTCTTTGTGGAAGATTTGAAGCTATTGCTGCCCATCTGAGTGTAATACCCCCACCAAAAAAGAGATCAAGTTACTAAAATTTATAGATTACGGAATCGAAATTAAATAAGCATTACTAGGGTTTTACGAGAGAAATGTAGATATATATACTTGTTTCCCCATAAACGTTGAAGAGTAATTATGTTGTTTTCTTCAAGTTCAGTGAAGTTTCCTCTCTTGATTCCTGGTCTTAAGTAATTAGTCCATCTCAGCCTGCAACTTTTGCTGCACCTTGACAAACCTAAAAGTTATAACAACGAACAAAAAATTAGGAGGTACACGTTTAAAGTACACATTTACGAAAAGTATAATGATCAGCATGCATAAAATCAAATTCATAGTACGATGTAGAGAGAGTATTGAGGATATTCTATATACCTATTCTAAACTTACCTGCATTAGTTGGAACTGATCTCCAATTCCCTGGTCCATGTCCTTCGATGTAAGATGCTAAAATTAGATCTTCTTCAGGAGTCCAAGGTCCTTTCTTGATACCAAGTACTTTATCACAACAAGGAGGTCTTCCCATGGCTAATGGCTTGCGTTCTTCTCGTTTGATCTCCTCTCTATTTTAGGGGGAATGTTCTTCAACTTACCAAAATGAGTTGAATTGGGAATAACTTCATGAGAGAAAGGGGTATAAAAGCTGTTCTCACTCATTTGATGATTTTGATCTACCTCTCTGACTTGGCTTATTCTATTACGTAATTACTTTCTTATGAAAACATATTAAATTCTGTCAAATTTACAACAAGTGTCCAAGTCATTGTAGAGATTTTTATTTTTTAAGAAATTATGGTTTTTTTTTGTCTATGTGTGTTTATTACTAGCTAGATAGAGCAGAGTCGCTGTTTCTCAATGAATGGGCGGTTTATGATTTTAAGTTTCAATTTTGACGTTGAACCTAAAAATGTTACTTGATCAGAAGATTCAGAATTACAATCGTATTTGATGAAGTAGATTTTCTATGATCCAAGAAAGTCCACGGTATTACTTTACAAAAAAAATAAAAAATAGAACCAAATAAAAAGAGAGCAATTATTAATTAAGAAACCAGAAAACCACAATGGGGATCGGGGAGGGACAACATCCAGAGAAATAAGAAACAAAAGAAATTTTAGAAAAATCGAAAATGGAAAAACATCTGTCAACATTCAACCCCATTGCAATATTAATCATCATTGTGGAGAATTCCTCCGACAAGATTCAGTAGAAATTCTCTTGGTGGTGGAAATTCTTTCAAAACTAATTAATGATGCGGTGGAGAGAGGTCAGCTCTCTGGATTTCAAGTGGTGGAATATGGCTCTATTATTTCTCATCTTCAATTTGCGTATGATACTTTGATCTTCATTGATGCGACAGTGGAGGAAGTTAGACGACTTTTCATCATTTTGGTTGTTTTTGAAATCATTACGGGATTGAAGATGAACCTTGACAAGAATACTATCATTAGTGTGGGAGATGAAGGGGTGATTGAAGATCTTGCCAAAGAATTAGGCTGCAAAACAGAGAACTTCCTTTCACATATCTTGGCATGCCAATTGTAGCTCATTGGCGTAGTACTTCAGTGTGGGATCATGTTTTGCTCAGAATGGAACAAAAGTTAGCTTCGTGGAAGAAAAGACAATTAAATAAAGAAGGTAGAGCAATTCTTATCAAGAGTTGTCTAGCGAGTTTACCTATCTACTATCTTTCACTGTTTCATCTTCCGGTAAGTGCGGAAAAGAGAATGATTAAGATTATGCATAACTTCTTGTGGGGTGCGCTGAAAGGTAGAAGGAAATTGATTTGGGTTTCCTGGAAGAAACTATGTATTCTGAAGGTGAAAGGGGGATTAGGCGTGAAGAATCTGAGGAAAACAAACCAATCATTGCTAACCAAGTGGATTTGGATATTTTCGAAGAACAAAAATAGCCTTTGAAGGGAACTAGTGAATGAAAAATTTTCTTATAATTCTAATCTTCTAATTCCTAACGTGGATAATATGCCTCAAGGAAGGAGCCTATGGAAGAATGTTACTAATATGGTGTCATTAGTCCAAAATACGGCGAGCTTCACGGTAAGGAATGGAAAGGGTATTCGGTTTTGGAAGGATCATTGGCTTGATGGGGGAATTTTATAGAACCTTTTTATGGTTGTTTTCAAGGTTGCAAGGATGAAGAATGCTACAGTCTCGGATATGATAGTGAACGGAGAATGGGTTTATGATTTCAAGAGGCCTTTAAATTTGAATGACCAACTAGAATGGGATTTACTAAAACGTGATTTACATCATGTTCCTGTTTTAGTGGAGGAGGATGACAAAATTGAGATTATGGATAATTTCAGCACTTCGAATTGTTATGAGAATCTAATTGGTGAGTTTGACGATTGCGGATTCAATAATTTTCTTTGGAGATCTCATATTCCAAACAAGGTGAGTTTTATTTTGTGGCTACTTTTCATGACTCTCTTCCACCTAGAGATATGTTACGCCATCGTGGTGTGGACATAGAAAGTGAACAATGCGTCTTATGCAATAATGTTAGGGAATCTGCGAATCATATATTTCTTCATTGCACGTATTCTTTTGAGGTTTGGAAGTATTTCATTGTAGACTTTAAAATCGCTTGGCCTATACCAAGTACGTTGCTTCAATTATTTGAAGCTTGGACAATTAACGCGCTGCGTGGTAAAGGAAGACATGTCTGGGAAATATTGCACTATGCGATTTGTTGGGTTTTGTGGAAGGAAAGGAATGGGAGGGTCTTTGGAGGTCGTCACAAGTGTGTGCAAGAAAGTATTGATTTCGTCAAAAAATTAATAGTTTTATGGTCTTGCGATAGTGATATTTTTAAATATGTTGATCCTAATCTTATTTGGAGTAATTGGGAAACTCTAATGTGTATGTAATTTGTTGTTCTTGCTTTGATCCTTGTTTTTTTTTTTTCTCTTTAATATAAACTTTTCTTTCTAAAAAAAAAACTTCAGTAGTATTAGCTCTAAATTTAGTAAGAATATGCAACGGATCTCCTTAGTTACGATCCATTAATATATTCTTTCTATTACATGCCAGTTGAAAGAGGACACATTGAACTTCAGTTTTTTTCTATTTTTGAAGAGAAAAAAGGGTACAAGATGACAGCCCCTGTGCGAAACCAAAGGTGTGGGCAAACCACCACCACAAACAAAGAAATAAACTAAAAGAGTGGAAGAAACCAACTTGTCAACTGTTGGAAACAGTGAACAAATAATGAAATCGAATCTCAAACAGCTAAGTCGCGGACTAGGTCGCTATCTTTAAGGTATTTCGCGACTCTGCCTCTTGATTGTGCTAACAGTCAAAAAATTATCGAAAATCTATGGGATAAAACAGCTCATACTCTCTTGTTCGATTTCTCTACACCTTGAGAAATCGAACCAACTCTTACTCTTTCTAACACTTGCTCAGAATCACTCGGAAAAACAGATACATTTTCTCTTTTCAGAAACCAGCCTTTTTAATAGCTTAAGAGAATCGATTACTTTTAATGAAAATAAATTCTGATTAATTACCAAGAATTAATCTTCCGTAACAGACAGAAAACGAGAAGAAAATAGAACCAAAATTAATGAGAATTAATTACAGAATAATTTCCTTAAAATGTTTTGAAAACCAAAAGTCAAAACTGCAAAAAATTATTTTTTTCAAATCACTGGACCTCCCAAGACCCCAAGGCCCCGCTCTCTCGGACTTTTGATAAATAGTATAGATATAAATAATATACCTAACCAAATGCAAAGGGTGAGACTTGAACCCAAGTCTATAGTGTGCGAGCCCAAAATAATACCACCACACTATCTCTTTATGTTTGGTATAATATTACAAAATTATGTTTTTAAATATACATACCCAGCACCAACCAAATAAATAAAAAACAATGTTATAAAAAAAGCAAATTACTTATGCTTCCTATCCGTAGATCTTTGGCCTTTTCCCAAATTTTCATTGAACTTCAGTTAAAATATCTGCATGCGGCGCTTTATGTCTAGTTTTGCTTGTTAAAAAGGCATTTTTGTATGTCTATTAGGCTTAACCCGTGCCGTAACGGCACGGGCATACAGTTTATTAGAAAAATCAGGTGTGGATTTTATACATACCCCTTTTATTTTCATTTATTTTGGGGATATCTGGAGATTGGTTATCCCCCTTTAGCCCAGTAAGGATGCACTGCGCTGTTTCACTTCTCAACATGTTTTCTTCATAGGTGGACAAACATACAGGATAATGCAAAAAAAAAATTAATGTTTGTTACAGATAAAAATACTACTCCAACACAAATCTTACAAAAAAAAAAATGCAAATATGACATTAAACTTATGTGGAGGTCATCCTATGCGGAAATTTGACATTAGGCTCTTAAAATCTAAAGTTTAGATTTATAGCGAGGCTCGTTACATTACTTCAATTCTTTCTAACTTATACAGTTGTCAACAACCCTATCAGCCGACGACAGCTCTTACCTCTGTTGCCATCTATCTTAATCTCCCAAAAAAACAAACGGAATAAACATAAAACTCAAAATAATTTTATACAACAAATCTTCACAAATTTATAGGTTTTATATTCCAATTGTGAGTTAATACTACTATATGTACATATATCGTAACTCCGAAAGATGGCAAAAGAGAACAATGCAAAGGCATCTTTACCTGGTAGCAAAAAGTTTTAAAGAGTGTAAAATTTAGAAAGATAAACCTAAACTTCAGAACTTAAATAAGTTTTCGATCCTTCGTATATGGCGTATCCTCAATCCAATTCTTTCATTGATTCGTCAACTCTCTTAATGAGTATCCCAGTTTCCATCTGTAGATTATCATGATGTTGTTACAATTGCTACGGTCTAAGTTTCATCTTCGTGGTATTTTTACAGTTACAATCTCAAGCATAGGGTCTTGACCCTGTCCAACAGTTCCCCATATTGCTCTTATACCTGTGGAGGGTTTGGATTTTCTTAACTTCATCTTCCAGCTATACATTGCAAAACATATTAGTAATATGTAGGTATAATTGAATGTCTTCAATCAATTATTTCACATATATTCGTTGTAAAATGGTTGACGCCAATATTGATTCTCCATTTCTGAGTTCCACTCATTGTAAGTATCAGCTTTTTCTCACCCTCTTTTGGCTGAAATACGCATTTAAAATACAATCTGACGCATTAGAATCTCATAGACGATCTCCAAAATATGTTTCATTTTTTTTCATGCGATGTATATTTTGCACTATTTGTAAGATTGATGAATCGACATACCCAGTAGTAAGCTGCTTCCAATTACCCTCTTGTTGAGATAAGCAAACATGTAATTTTGTTCTTGAAAATGCTTTTGTTCCTCCATATCGTCTTTCTTGATGCCTGCATATTTGGAAGACAATTCAAGATAGTTTAGCCTAAAGAAGTCCCATGTTGAGAATCTACCAAGTGAAAATGAGGGATCATTCACCAACAGAATTGTAGTGATTTCGGATTACTTTTGTTCGAATTCCCTGTGGTTCCTTGATTTTCATATGCTCGAGATTGGTTGTGGGAAGGATCATATATATAATATATTGATGTGGTCAGTAATCATTAAATGTTCTAAATGCCAGAATGGCATCAACACAAAAGTGAGATGTTTCTTAAAAAAGAAAAACAATCAAAAATAAAATTTCCAAAATTCCCTAATACCTTTTAATTAGTCACCCTACAAAGCCATCAAAAATGTTAATATCTTCTTCACCAAAAATCATTACTTGCTACATATTCCTCATCTGTCAAACTCCGTTAAATTCTACAACAAATCCCAATTACTGCTGAAATATTATAATGGTTCAAGTTAATCAAGAACAAAAACTTTTTCTACGTATTTATAGATGGCAATAAGAGCATGGATAATCTCAAGTAAACCCCAAGATCATTTGTGACCATCAAACCCATTATCCAACGTTGTATATGCAATTCTAAAATTTAGCTCAATCTGTTGAATTCATATTAAAAACGGTTAGCAACACACAACATTTATGCCTTAATTAAGTATCTGTCCACGACGCGAGCATATGTTGAGGTATCATATCCGTTCCATCGGTCTCTCTTGCCATCATAATCCAATTCAAATGTTTCAATCTTTTCATCAGGCGCAATGTACATGTTTGTATGTATTGCTCCCTTCTTCCGAGGCCTTTCCATGCATGACTTGGCATCATGTGTCATAGCCCCACAATTTTGGCAAGCGCCTTTCCTGTACTTGTCGGCCTGAAATATCTTTGCACCCCTTTCATACCATTTATCGGTGTAATTCGGATCTTGTTTCCATTTCCTTTGATGTTTCAAACTCGGTCTCTCAGCATTGAGATACCAAGGTGCAGATGACATATACTGCGAAATATGAGGATTGATTTCTTTTCCATCTTCATCAACCTCAGCGGGTGCAAGACCAGCTTTACGAGCTTCTTCTAATTCTAACTGTTTCCGATGATCCTCCCTGGACTTAAAAGCCATCGATGCAGTTGCCATATTTGGAAGGAGGAAATGAGATACCTTCTACCTCAACACCTTTTGACAGTATACCGAATGTTCTGTGGTTCTTACGCTGGTTTGAAGGCGGTGTAATTATTGGCAACTGCAAGATGAAACTTAGCTTATATAAAGACAACTCTCTTTATTGATGTTTAGAAAATCTCTCAAAACTAAACACAAGCTCTAATCTTGCTCATATGATCAACCACAACTTTGGCGATCATATATATATAGAACTATGAATTCCTTTTACTAGTCCTATTACCTTATTACATGTTTTTCCTTTTCTTAGAACTAGATGACTTCTAATTCCCTTAGGATTACATCAATTTACTAATCTTGTCCTAACCAGCTTGTTAGAGACTTCTATGTTGAAGTTAATCCAACAAATGGCAATCCCATGGTTCAAAATGTTGAGGTTTATTGGATATTAAGTGTATGTAAAGCTCCACTGTATGATATTGATTTTGGATGGGGAAAACCAGAGTTGGTATGTTCTAGTGCAAGTAAACCGTATCAGAATGTATTTTTACTGATGGATACAAAATGTGGTAATGGGGTTCAAGTTCAAGTACATATGACAAAAGAAGATATGGCTTTGTTTGAGACAAATCAAGGGCTTCTTCAATTTGCTAATGTTGGCAACTAGAAACTGTAAGACAGTGTAAACAAACCGTTACAGTTGACACTGCATTTACGGTACTGTTTCAGTCATCAACTGGGATATGTACATGGGTTGATAAACGTTTGTCCGCTTTATTTGTTTTTCATTGAACTAAACCAAGGCTACAACCAGTTTCTCTCTTATGAGACTTTTTAACCTACTTGGCAAATCATAATCCCAGAAAATTTAAATAAAGAGTCTTGCATCCTTAGCTACAGAATCAACAACATTAATAAGAGTACGTTTCCAAGAAGTAAAGAAACTGAGCAAGTATTTACAGTCATTGACCACCCCAAGCACGTTTGATACTCGAATAAACTACTACCCAAAATTACCTCATCAAAGAAAACAAACACAAATATTTTTGCTACTTGTTACCAACCCTCCAGCAGTCCCAATGACCCCTATAGGTGCCACAATGTGCATATCAGAAATGTGATAGAATCTGTCTGGATAGTTATTTTCACGCTATCTCACAACTTCAACACTGTTTTATTTATAAAATCCAAAGGTATAGTAAATTTGAGGCTAATGCTCTGGTAGTTTCATGGGTTTGTCCACCAAAAGAACACAAATTCTCGCTCTAACGGTCGCATATACGGCCGGATTCATTACACTCAACACATTTGTTTAGTCAAAGCTAGTTTTTGTTATTAGTTAGATCGAGATAATAATACAATCAAGTAATTTGTATCGGGAAAGGAAAAATCTACTAATTTTGTATCGACTACCTAAATACTGTACTGATGGAGTTTCTGCTCTTTCATGTTATGCAGCATGCAATTACCAACTCAACAGATTGTTTTACTCTGTAAGAATTCATTATTCTTGAAAGATTCAGCATTTATGTGAACCCTTGGTGGCAAATTGGCAATTCACTGAAACCCTCTGAAGCCCCAACAAAAATCTATTAAATGACACTTTAAAACATTATGAATCCAATTTAACATCTCCTCAAAAAAAATTTAGAAACAACAAGTGTTCCCAGGTGAAAGTAAAAATAAGTCAGAAAAATAACAAAAAATAGCACAAATCATAGCTAATAAGGTTTAGATTATTACTAACTAGCAAAGAATTTAGCAGCTCAGTTGGAGGGTATTGAATGCAGCTGCTAAATGTACAAAATCCAGTCTGGCAAATCAGTCATCGCAGTCAATAACATAAGACTCAGCTGCGAGACAAAAACTTAGACTATGACAAGTGATGATAAATACCTTAGAGTTTATTTCTGGAGAAGTATCATACATTATGTCCTCCTAGCAAGTGCATCACATTCCAAGCCACTAGAAGCAACCAACCGATCAAAGTAGTATGGTTTCTCTAAATTCTAGCACAACAGATCAGCCTTTGTCACTCACCATTTCATTAAGATGGTGACTGCCATTTTTATTGTACTGACTGTCATACTAATCATTATGTATGTTGTTGGTAGTGGTGGTGGACTGCATGCTCAGATTTTACATTCCTCCAGTCCACCCTTCTAGATAATAACATTGTTATACATAGAGAAATGCCAAAATGACAACTCTGAGAGAAAAAACTTCAATTCCAAATTATCTGAAAGCAACTATATCGGGTCGACTTACATGCATTTCTTCATAAAAAATTAAAAAAAAAAAAATCATGTGGGTCACTCATACATAAGCAAACAACTAAGAGGTAAAAAGGAGAAGATGTTACCCTGCTTTTTGATCTCTGGTTTGGATCATTTATCTAATGGAAAGTAGTGATAAGGAGGTAAGTATTCTTTCAGCAAGTTGTGTTTTCCCCTGACGAAAGATTCACTCAGTATAGCTATAGTATTCCTAATACCCTGCCTGTCAATATTGTACATGCTAAAAACATGATAGATGTCCAAACTCCAAAATAAAACTGCATGCAAGTGACATTATATAATTCCACCATCTCCACTATCGCTACAACAATTAGAAGCAATGCAAAATTGCATGCTTCTGCCGCCTAAAACTCCAAAAAGGATAATCTCATCGAGTAACTGAACTCCAAATACAAGGTTTGTAAACATCACATTATCTCATCGAGATAATCTCGTATGTCACCTAACGTCTAGATTATGTTTTCAATATAATCTCCAAGGTTTCCTCACTTTTCATTCTAAAATAACTCCATAGTGAAGTGCATAGAAATATACCTGACTAACTAATACTTCATAAACCGAACAGTCTACAAATTCAAATTGACAACTGATGAAGGGTGTTTGAATACTGCACACTTATATGATGTTCGTAAGTGACCATGGGAAACCATTTACATCTAATATACACCCTGAATCACACCCTATTCAACAAAAATGGTTATTGCATTTTTGGCTTGAAAAAGAGGTAGAACAACCTTTCAAACAGACTTTGAAGGCTGACTCTCGCTTCTTCTTTAGGACGAAAACAGAGAGTGCACGAAAGAAAGATAATAAGGCTAATGAGGAACATCATACCTTTTAGTCTGAATACCGAACACCGAATACAATTGAAAAATTCTTTGGATAGATTAAAAGATAACAGCGAAGCAATGGAAGTCCATTAACCGAATGTCTTGTTCCAATGGAATAGTCAACATCCTCTTATCAGATCTATCACCAAGGACTTGAATAGTCTCTCGTTATTGAATTTGTCGGTAAACATATAAATTCCCTAAGCAACTGCTGGAAACTCTTCTTTCCTCTATACACGACAACTCTACATCCCAAGCATTGAACAACACCATTTTTCCTGTTATTGATTTTGTTTGGCAATCAAATATGATATCAATGATGCACAGTTATATTGCTCCAAACAGTGTCACTAACTCATTTCAATCCCAAGAGACAAACAATCTTACTTCATTTTCCGAAATTCATGCGTCACTCCAAGAAACTGGTGGAAGTATTGTCGGCCTTGGCTTTAGAACAAATCCTAAGGTACTCAGATGAGGAACAGAGGGAAGATTGCTATGCGTGAAAGAAGGATGAAATAGCTGTTTATATACCATGGTTCTGATGTTATATGCATCTTAGACATCTCTATTTGTTTTGCATTTGGACTTTATAATAATTTTCATTATTGTGGAGGGAATTAACCAGGAAAAGATATACAAATGTATATTATTATCATATATGTATCAATGTTTTTTACTATGAATCGTCTTCTTAATATTACTCCTAGCTACTTTACCATCTGTCCAGAACTTTCATGAGAAAAAATTTGATACCTTTTCAGGCATAGGAGGACATAGGACTAGCTAGCAGAGCGTCAATGTTTAATGAGGTAAACATTAGAGGTTGAAATATATGCATTTCATTTCAATTTATGGATTGTATCAACATCTTAAATTAATTGCACCACCGATTTCGAATTTAGGTGGACTTACTGAAGTTCGTATTTTATCTTAGTTTTTGCTACATCTACAAAGCAGTATCCTCCAGATTGCAATCTCACCTTTAATAATAACGAAATTAAAGGAACACAAATTTATGCACATGGAGTAGTATTAGTTACATAATATACAACTTACAATTTATCAACAAAAACTAACTTAGCATTAGCAGATCGAACGTCAGGTCAAAGTTAATTTAGTTATGTACATCAAGATGTGTTACCGAATGATAAAGTAGTTGTAGAGAAGACTCTCAAGTCTGGTAAGTAGTTTCCTATCAATCTGATAGCATAACTGTACTTTTAGTAAATAAGTTTTGGTAATGAGACAACGGAGCAAATTTGTAAATTTATTTTAGTTTTCTTAGATCGGTTAAGCTTTCCTTTGTGGTTAATTCCATTAGGTGATAACTTTTGTTTTTTAATCTATGTGTAGGTAGGTCCAATCCAACCTTTAGAGAATATGAGGTTAGTGGGTGATGGTAGACAAGGCAGTTGGCAAGAGGAATATACTTGGTGGAAATGCATATGTTTGTATACAGTCACATACGTTGTAGCAAAGTGACTTCCTTAAAACAAGCAATGGACTGACATCCATATTCCTCTGTATGTCCCATACAACTCAGTACGGGATATGCTCTCGCAAGTTATTTTTCAATGCCGATGATTGAAAATCGCAAAAAAAATCCCGACGTTATCAAGGAAAAGGTCATTTGGTGGACTATATCAAAAACGGTACAGATCTTTATTCATGTCAATTTCCTTAAAGGTTACACCATTTTAGTTAGTGCTTCGCTATGCAATTTATTATATATCGATCCTTTGTCAGTAAATAGCTACATGATTGTTAGACAAAGCTAATATGACTGAGTTAAGTAATGATAACAGGAAAAAGAAAAATATAAGTCGAAGGAGATTCCATTTTTAGTTGCCGGTGTGGATTTGATTGGGAACAAGTTAGTTGATCTTATGTCTATTGTTATTAATATTTTATAAGTTTTGATGTTTTATGTCTCATCGATCCTAAAGCCCGGAATACAAAAGGTCGCATTGACCTGAACTGTGCAGTAATCAAAAGCCCTTTGCTTTTTCTGTTCATGTAATGGTTACCTTCATTTCTAAAGAACCTCCATCGTCATATTATGGAAGCTCGAACGGATTGTATTAATAGTCTCGATAATTTTATTGTTGTACTTGCAGCAACTCTTAATACCTTAGGAACTTGCACACCTCTTTGTCAATTATAGCCTTGGAAATATTTGCATCCTATGTAGTGTTTATTATTATTTTTTTATTTTGAATTCATGATATCTTAATTCCCTGTTTGCACGAGATATTCATGGAGTAGCAACAAAAGGAGATAAAATTACAGTTGTGTTAATGATGGCTATTGGCTATTTCCTCAAATATTGCAAGTTTACTTAAAAACTTTGATGAAGTTGTGCAGTTTGGTTACAAGCAGCATATTAATATAACTTCTGATTGTAATCGCAATGCAATATTCATTAACAACACTTTTGTTTGCTCTGTCATAGTTACAGTCGTCCAGACAGTGTCTCTGTAGCTGTTTCATTACACTCCCGATCATCTTGAGGTTAGGATGATTCTACCCACCAGGGAGTTTAGCACATGTTCTATGTTTTTTACATGGTCCTGCATCGTCATATTATCTTCTTGGTACCAACGTATTACATATAAATGTAAGAGGAAGGCCCACAATTTTGAAGTTACGAAAGCATTCATCAAATGTAACTCATGAGCAACATACTTCATTGTAGACTTTATGACAAAGTTTCGCATACCAACACTTCGTTAAATTAATGGACACACATTTAAAACATTGCGATCTAATGGGTACTATACAAATTGCAGGAACTTTAACCTCATGACATGTTTGAGATTTTGGATTTTCTACCAATATGGCGAATGATTAATATGAGAATAGCACGTGAATCATTTGGAACAAAAGCGTAAGCAGGTATATGGGGAACATGCGATACGGACATGAAGGATGAGGAGAATTTTATGGACGATGTTGATAGTTGATTTGGCTTGGAGCTGCAGTCAGCCTAATTTTTTTAAGCATTTTAATTTTGTTTATCTTTTTAAGAATTTAAATTTTTATTGTTCATGTAGAGCACTATCTCATTCTAAATAATGAACCTAAATAAAACAATGTCAAGGAGTTGAGAATGATATACTGAAAGAGTAGTTCTAAACAGAGAGTGTTGTTAAAACAACACAAAAACCGAATTCTAATTTTGTCTCACAGATTTTTTTATGTGGACCCAGTGGGCCCCGTGGAGGATAGCAGGGGTCCGGCTTTGTGAGATCTTTTCAAGCGGTTATTATGGGACGATTTAATTTGACGTTCTGTCAAGCATTTTTGATACTGAAAAAGGAAAAAACAGTTTTAGACTTAATCCTAATCGATGAAAAAGCGTGAAGGTTTATTCCACAATATGGGTCGGAAATAAAAAATAGATATAAATCTTATGTGTTATAATGTTGTACTGTTATAGGAACATATGATTCACGCAGCCATTGATAATATGTTGCAGTGGTTGAAGGTGCAATATATTTACCACGTAAATGAAACTTGAGAAAACCCCTATATATAGATAATTGAAAATGCAGAGCTTTTCTAAACCGGACTGCAAATAAAATGATCATGTAAAAATTGAAATTATGGCCTACATAATTCGTGAACTGTTACAACTCAACATAGATCAAGGCCCGTGCCGTTACCGCACGGGTTAAGCCCTAGTAACCCATATAAAAGGCACCAGAAGTCATTGTATGAGAGAGGGACCTTTCTTAAGAGTTTGTGCAAGGAATTTAGGAGAGAAAAAGTTATTTGTTTTCCAAGTTAGAGTTTTCTCATATTGCATTTTGTATATGTTCATGTTCTTAATGAAGTAATTTAGAGAATTTTTTTTATCATGTCTTAGATTATTTAGATTATTACTTGGATGTGGCTATAGGATTTCTTGTAGTTACAACCACGTTTTTACAAAATTATCATCTTCTATCATATTTTTTACTCTTAAATCTTACATACACCAACTAATCTTGTAGGCTCTTGCCCTACACTACCAAGAAACATATTATTTGGTGATTACATTGCATATACGTCGTAGGTATACTTCCTTAAAAATCATAAAATCATATTACGTGAGGCGAGATTTTTTTAAAATATGATTTTTTTTAACGTTATAATACTCCGGAAGGAGGTTCATCCGCTGAAGCCAAACGTTTGAGAAGGTTACTGTTTGGGCAAAAATTGAACTTCACGACAAACAATCTCAATTGAAGTTGATGCTCGATCTTCTCCTCCTGATAAATGGAGTGTGGGTACCTACAAAAAAATCTTCCGACGCTCAAGTTAAAATCAGGTTTTCTACAGGAGTTTTTAGGGTTTGGGAGCATACCTTTTTTTAGTATTTTTGTTATCCTTTTATGGGCCAAAGGAATCTCTAGATAAAGCTCTGTTGCTATATCTGCGCTCATATTACTTATTCAACCTTCTCGAATCTTCCATAGGGTTTAGAGAAAGAATGTACCATTCAAAAATTAAATAAAATAGAAAGAAACCTATTATAGGGGTAAATATTTGGTTTTGAGGGCTCACAAAATGACAAAATCGGGTTATGAAATAGTGATCAACAAAACCCCATATCTAACTATTTTTGTAATGGCTAGAATACCCTCCATGAATTATAAAATTAAATTTATTATCTTTTCCTTCTCTTTTCATTCATATATCATGATGAAGATGATGATCATATACAAAAAAACAAATCTATTATATTCTCCTTCTCTTTTCATTCATAAATCATGATGAAGATGATGATCATAAAAATTCTCCTCCCTCGTGATGAAGATGACGATCATGAAAAGAAAAAACTAAGAAAACTCATCACTTATTATTGCAAAAAACAGTTTCAGTACTGTCTACGGTGGGGAAAATTCATACTTCCCAACCATAGACAATTCAGTCTACGGTTGGGAAAATTCATATTTCCCCACCGTAGAAAGTCTATGGTTGGGAAAATTCATACTTCCCAACCGTAGAAAGTTAAGTCTACGGTTGGGAAAATTCATATTTCCCAACCGTAGAAAGTTTTGAAACTGTTTTTTCAAAAACCCAATTCGATCGATTCCGTTTATCCGTGCATTGAAACCAATTAAATGAGATGGTTTTTTGATTTTTACCTTATTCAAATCATTGCGGGTGGATTAAATGGTGTTAATCGATGATGAATTATTTTGAGAATTGACGATTAATCGAAGAAATAAGTGATGGAGGTGATGGGGAAGAAGAAAATGGAAGAATTAAAGGAGAGGAATGAAAAAAATTAGTTTTAGGTTTTCAATATTTAATAGGTTAAGGGTATTTTAGTATTTTTCTCATAAATTAGGTCCCCTTATCATCATTGTAGAATATTTGAATCCTTAGAAGCCCTCAAAACTCTTTTCTTGGAGCCCCTGTAATAGGTTTCAATAGAAAACCAATTATTTGGATGGAGTAAAGCTAACAGAGAATTGAATCAATATTTTGCACATACTTAAACTAATACTCCCAAGAAAATAGGATCATAACAGATTGTTGTAGTTCACTCCAACAAAGTGACATAAGTATTGCTTGCTTGTTTGTAGAAACCGTGCTAAGGATCGCTTACCAAGATGACATAATTGTTCATATGCCCCGGTCTTGGTATCATATCCCCAAACGTACTTCTTGGAACTAAGTATAACAACATATTTGTCAACTGGACTGATACCTCCAACCTTAGTTTCTGTAATCAAATTAACCCCTTCTCGCCCATCTAACCGATCTGGAAGTCCAATATCCTTGTGCAACGTATACCAGTCTACATCAAGCACCCAAACGTACACTCAAACTCCTTTCCGTTACCCTAAACCTAGCATAACATATCAATCCTTCTGACACCCCGAGACATTCACTGAAATAGGTTATATCACCATCCATTGCTCCGTTAGGCATATTGATCAACCTACATGCATAGCCACAGGTTCCATGGTTTGGGTTTCTATCAACACAACAGTAGAGAAGACCATTATGGGTAAGAAGATTTTCATAAAGGGAGTTATCCCAAGTAACATATTGAGGACATAAAACATCATAGGTATTCCATTCACTCAGATCAGAAGAAACTATTTCAACTTTGAATTTTTTAGCTGCAGATGCAAACTTTGGTATAGGGATAACCTTATAACTCTTAGAAACGAGTGATGATGAACAAGATTCATTACATATGATACCAGTCACAACGCTATTATTTTCTCTTGGTGGTGGTGGAGGAAGTGAAACCCATGGGTTTGTTTGTTGCTACATCAGGTTGTTGTCAATGAAATTTTTTGAGACTGAATAATATTTTCCGTCATGCGGTTGCAGATGATGGTGATGGTTGTTTAAGATATGGAAAATGGGTCATTTGTCCAAATATTTTAAAACATGGTTCTAATGGACGAGTAAAAATTAGTATGGGTGAAATGGACACCAAAAAAATAGCGAGGATGAAACTGGATTCATCCTGGCTAAAACTTAAAAAACAGCGTGGATGAAACTGGATGCATCCTGATGTAAATTAAAAATAAGAAAAAATATTTGAAAATGGGTAGGAGGAAACTGTTTACATCCTGTCTATATTTACATTTTTGTCCATTTAAACAGTATCAAAATCTAGATGTCTTTTTCACCTAGGAATTGTTGATTTTAGTCTTTTTAACCAATTTTGTGTTTAAGATATAGGTTTAGCCCTTGGGATTTTTTTTTCTATTGTTGTTGTTGGATTTTTGGTCGCTTTCTAGAATGGGTTCACTCATTGGATGTAGTGGTTTTAGCTGATGTCTTGGTGGTGGTGGTTGCCGTTTATTTTGCCGTGGTGCATCTCCTCCTTGGGGGCGCGACTAGAACATTCCTGTGGTGTTTTCCTGGCGCTCTTAATGACTCTTTGACATAAATACTTGTTTTCTTTCTCTTAAAAACTTCTCAAAACCCCTACAAAATAGAACTAAGAGATGAGTTTATATAGAGTCAATAGTGACTGTATAAGGTGTCTTTTCACCAATATGTGACTCACCATGGCCAATGATGACTCTTCTTAATACCTATTCATGACTAGGTGTCTTATGGTGAAAAGGCATAACCCAAACACATCTCTTGAAGTTTAAATCTTAAAAACAATTTTCACTCACATAAAAAATTTGAACTCAAAATTTTAACAGTTTCTAGTCTTGATCTACAGGACTGCTAAAAAAATTAGAACTCTAAATTTAATTTACAGTTCAAAACTAAATAATGTAGGAAAGATTACAATTTTCTCTTTTTTAATTTAATCGCCATGAGAAAGAAATCTTAATTGAATGAAATTACTGCATAATTCAGTTTCTATCAGTACTAAGTTTTTGAAGATAACTTTGGTAGTTTACATAAACAAACTTTAGGAATGAAATCATCTAACTAACTAAATGCTTATTTAATTTTATATGATAACCCTAATTCTTCCGTCATTCATTTGGTGACTTGAACACAAACTCATACTTAAAAACAGTTTTTCCCCTTACGGAGCCAGAGAAGAAAAGCATTACCATGCTAAACATGATCAAAATTTTGGATAGATCTCCATTTGATCTTCCTCAAGAACTTGGACAGTTGCTTCATCCAGGAGCCACTTCTCTAGTAAAGAAAATGGAGGACGTTGGTTTTGATCATCTACAATCATCCCTTGGTGATCACTACCCGAGATCGAATTTACCCTATCTTCAGTTGGGGTAGCAGCTGTAGTAGTAATGGTAGTGGTTTGAGGTTCCTCTGGGGATGGCGATGTCGAGTCATGAATTGTAGTCGATGAGTCTGAAGAAGATTTCTGCTCCCAACAGCCAATACTAGTACTCTCAAATGGGAAAAGAGATTCAAAGTAATCTGCCTCATTAGAGATAACATAATCATCGCTATTACAGGTATCTTGCACTTCAAATTTCTTAATAAGTAGCTCATCATAATTATAAGGGTTATTGTTACCATTGTTGGGGTTGTTGTTATCGGAGTTATTGCTGCCACTGGGTAGTACTTTTTCTTCTGTTTGGGTGGTCTTTAATTTGAGCGCACCACTACTGAACTTGTTAGGAGAATTCTTGACGCAATCTTCCAAGAGTCTTGAAATGTTTTCTGTGCTTGAAGCATAAGTGGTAGATGAGGGGGTACTAGTACTACTACTAGTAATAGTACTAATGAACTTATTTAGGGCTGAATTTTGATGGATACTCAAATGATGATATTCTAAGTTGCTTATCCTATCATGACTAAGAGTTCTACAATTTTTGTTTAGAAACTGAAGGCTTGTTGATGATGATCCCAGATGATGCGAACGAAACTTATTCTTGAGTTTTTTCTTTCGATGTGCATTCCAATAATTATTTATATCATTATCTGTTCTTTGTGGAAGATTTGAAGCTATTGCTGCCCATCTGAGTGTAATACCCCCACCAAAAAAGAGATCAAGTTACTAAAATTTATAGATTACGGAATCGAAATTAATTAACCATTACTAGGGTTTTACGAGAGAAATGTAAATATATATACTTGTTTCCCCATAAACGTTGAAGAGTAATTATGTTGTTCTCTTCAAGTTCAGTGAAGTTTCCTCTCTTGATTCCTGGTCTTAAGTAATTAGTCCATCTCAGCCTGCAACTTTTGCTGCACCTTGACAAACCTAAAAGTTATAACAACGAACAAAAAATTAGGAGGTACACGTTTAAAGTACACATTTACGAAATGTATAATGATCAGCATGCATAAAATCAAATTCATAGTACGATGTAGAGAGAGTATTGAGGATATTCTATATACCTATTCTAAACTTACCTGCATTAGTTGGAACTGATCTCCAATTCCCTGGTCCATGTCCTTCGATGTAAGATGCTAAAATTAGATCTTCTTCAGGAGTCCAAGGTCCTTTCTTGATACCAAGTACTTTATCACAACAAGGAGGTCTTCCCATGGCTAATGGCTTGCGTTCTTCTCGTTTGATCTCCTCTCTATTTTAGGGGGAATGTTCTTCAACTTACCAAAATGAGTTGAATTGGGAATAACTTCATGAGAGAAAGGGGTATAAAAGCTGTTCTCACTCATTTGATGATTTTGATCTACCTCTCTGACTTGGCTTATTCTATTACGTAATTACTTTCTTATGAAAACATATTAAATTCTGTCAAATTTACAACAAGTGTCCAAGTCATTGTAGAGATTTTTATTTTTTAAGAAATTATGGTTTTTTTTGTCTATGTGTGTTTATTACTAGCTAGATAGAGCAGAGTCGCTGTTTCTCAATAAATGGGCGGTTTATGATTTTAAGTTTCAATTTTGACGTTGAACCTAAAAATGTTACTTGATCAGAAGATTCAGAATTACAATCGTATTTGATGAAGTAGATTTTCTATGATCCAAGAAAGTCCACGGTATTACTTTACAAAAAAAATAAAAAATAGAACCAAATAAAAAGAGAGCAATTATTAATTAAGAAACCAGAAAACCACAATGGGGATCGGGGAGGGACAACATCCAGAGAAATAAGAAACAAAAGAAATTTTAGAAAAATCGAAAATGGCAAAACATCTATCAACATTCAACCCCATTGCAATATTAATCATCATTGTGGAGAATTCCTCCGACAAGCTTCAGTAGAAATTCTCTTGGTGGTGGAAATTCTTTCAAAACTAATTAATGATGCGGTGGAGAGAGGTCAGCTCTCTGGATTTCAAGTGGTGGAATATGGCTCTATTATTTCTCATCTTCAATTTGCGGATGATACTTTGATCTTCATTGATGCGACAGTGGAGGAAGTTAGACGACTTTTCATCATTTTTGTTGTTTTTGAAATCATTACGGGATTGAAGATGAACCTTGACAAGAATACTATGATTAGTGTGGGAGATGAAGGGGTGATTGAAGATCTTGCCAAAGAATTAGGCTGCAAAACAGAGAACTTCCTTTCACATATCTTGGCAAGCCAATTGGAGCTCATTGGCGTAGTACTTCAGTGTGGGATCATGTTTTGCTCAGAATGGAACAAAAGTTAGCTTCGTGGAAGAAAAGACAATTAAATAAAGAAGGTAGAGTAATTCTTATCAAGAGTTGTCTTGCGAGTTTACCTATCTATTATCTTTCACTGTTTCATCTTCCGGTAAGTGCGGAAAAGAGAATGATTAAGATTATGCGTAACTTCTTGTGGGGTGCGCTGAAAGGTAGAAGGAAATTGATTTGGGTTTCCTGGAAGAAACTATGTATTCTGAAGGTGAAAGGGGGATTAGGCGTGAAGAATCTGAGGAAAACAAACCAATCATTGCTAACCAAGTGGATTTGGATATTTTCGAAGAACAAAAATAGCCTTTGAAGGAAACTAGTGAATGAAAAATTTTCTTATAATTCTAATCTTCTAATTCCTGATGTGGATAATATGCCTCAAGGAAGGAGCCTATGGAAGAATGTTACTAATATGGTGTCATTAGTCCAAAGTACGGCGAGCTTCACGGTAAGGAATGGAAAAGGTATTCGGTTTTGGAAGGATCATTGGCTTGATGGGGGAATTTTATAGAACCTTTTTCCGGTTGTTTTCAAGGTTGCAAGGATGAAGAATGCTACAGTCTCGGATATGATAGTGAACGGAGAATGGGTTTATGATTTCAAGAGGCCTTTAAATTTGAATGACCAACTAGAATGGGATTTACTAAAACGTGATTTACATCATGTTCCTGTTTTAGTGGAGGAGGATGACAAAATTGAGATTATGGATAATTTCAGCACTTCGAATTGTTATGAGAATCTAATTGGTGAGTTTGACGATTGCGGCTTCAATAATTTTCTTTGGAGATCTCATATTCCAAACAAGGTGAGTTTTATTTTGTGGCTACTTTTCATGAATCTCTTCCAACTAGAGATATGTTACGCCATCGTGGTGTGGACATAGAAAGTGAACAATGCGTCTTATGCAATAATGTTAGGGAATCTGCGAATCATATATTTCTTCATTGCACGTATTCTTTTGAGGTTTGGAAGTATTTCATTGTAGCCTTTAAAATCGCTTGGCCTATACCAAGTACGTTGCTTCAATTATTTGAAGCTTGGACAATTAACGCGTTGCGTGGTAAAGGAAGACATGTCTGGGAAATATTGCACTATGCGATTTGTTGGGTTTTGTGGAAGGAAATGAATGGGAGGGTCTTTGGAGGTCGTCACAAGTGTGTGCAAGAAAGTATTGATTTCGTCAAAAAATTAATAGTTTTATGGTCTTGCGATAGTGATATTTTTAAATATGTTGATCCTAATCTTATTTGGAGTAATTGGAAAATTCTAATGTGTATGTAATTTGTTGTTCTTGGTTTGATCCTTGTTTTTTTTTTTTTCTCTTTAATATAAACTTTTCTTTCTAAAAAAAACTTCAGTAGTATTAGCTCTAAATTTAGTAAGAATATGCAACGGATCTCCTTAGTTACGATCCATTAATATATTCTTTCTATTACATGCCAGTTGAAAGAGGACACATTGAACTTCAGTTTTTTTCTTTTTTTGAAGAGAAAAAAGGGTACAAGATGACAGCCCCTGTGCGAAACCAAAGGTGTGGGCAAACCACCACCACAAACAAAGAAATAAACTAAAAGAGTGGAAGAAACCAACTTGTCAACTGTTGGAAACAGTGAACAAATAATGAAATCGAATCTCAAACAGCTAAGTCGCGGACTAGGTCGCTATCTTTAAGGTATTTCGCGACTCTGCCTCTTGATTGTGCTAACAGTCAAAAATTATCGAAAATCTATGGGATAAAACAGCTCATACTCTCTTGTTCGATTTCTCTACACGTTGAGAAATCGAACCAACTCTTACTCTTTCTAACACTTGCTCAGAATCACTCGGAAAAACAGATACATTTTCTCTTTTCAGAAACCATCCTTTTTAATAGCTTAAGAGAATCGATTACGTTTAATGAAAATAAATTCTGATTAATTACCAAGAATTAATCTTCCGTAACAGACAGAAAACGAGAAGAAAATAGAACCAAAATTAATGAGAATTAATTACAGAATAATTTCCTTAAAATGTTTTGAAAACCAAAAGTCAAATCTGCAAAAAATTATTTTTTTCAAATCACTGGACCTCCCAAGATCCCAAGGCCCCGCTCTCTCGGACTTTTGATAAATAGTATAGATATAGGGGTGTAAATTGGGTCGGGCCGGGAAGCCTGGCCTAATTATTAAATGGGACGGGACAGGTCGGGACTGGAAATATCTTGCCCATCAGAACAAATAGGCCGGGCGGGCAGGACTATACCTGTTAGAAGACTGCCCATGGCCTGCCCAAGCCTGTTTAGTAATTTGGGCCCGGGCGGGCAGGTTCAGGGCGGGCCTTCAATGTATAATATTAAAGTTTCAACAACTTAATCAATCAAATACTTCCATAAACAAATCAATAAACTCATTGTTCTTCAAAGATCAAAATTGTTCACTCAAAATCAAAGCATTAAAACATAAAAGAAAACGTCCCCTGATAACTCAATTTAAAAACAAAGACTCATGCGTCCTTTTCTACTTGCGCAGCTTAGCAGTCCATGACTCCACACAACTTTATTCTGAAAATACTAAAAGAAACTTTCAAGCCATTCACCTGCACAAAAACAGAAAAAGAACAATACAAAAATTTATGGAAAGAGCGTACTTTTTTTTTGTTCACTCTAGATTACAGAAGTATCAAATTGTAATTCACTAACACTTGCATTGTGTGCTATGTTAATATATAGACAGTAAGTCAGTATTCTATTATCTCTATAGAAACCATCATCGAATTATCATGTAAATGAAAAGTGATCAGAACATAAAAGGATGTGAAGACAGATATTTACCTTAGAAAAGAAGCGACTGACGAGATTAAGTGGCCAAACGTTCAAGTTCATCTGCCGGAGTAATATCATCATTCAAAGGATCAATCGGCTTAAAATATCTTTCATCTCAGCCTTCCACCAATCTTTTAGAACAACTGAACACTCCAACATATCCGGAGTTAAACTACTTCGGTAATCACCTAGTATACGTTTCCCGAGAGAGAAGGAAGACTCGGAGGCAACTGTAGATGCTTGGACTGCTAGAACATCACGAGCGACACAAGAAAGTACTCGGTACCTCTTTTCATTGCTTTTCCACCAATCTAACACGTCAAAGTTCTCGATATCAGCCAAAGCAGGTTCAGGCTCAGCATAATACCTCTTTAGTTCTTCTGATGATGCAGCAAGAGGGTATCTTTTTTGCCGATTGCGAGATGCCCAGAAAGTGCTTCCAGATGAAGTGGAGGAGACCTCGGTTGAAGATCCTGAATGCATTGGACCAGCAGAAGTCTCTGAAGTACCTGTTGAAGTCGGCGGACCACTGGAAACTGTAGTTACCTGTTTATCATGCAAAATATTTGAGTACTCCGCAAACAGACTCTTCAGCTTAGCATCCATTAACCTAATTTGTTCGCCGTGGCATCGAATTGAGAATGCAGAAGTGCCAAAGCATTCTTCAATATCAGAAAGAGTACTTTCCACCCCTCTTAGATTAAGACGAGGATCCAAAATAGACCCTAACCCAAATAATATAGGAGTTTCACCCCAATACTTAACAAACTTTTCCTCCATGGCAGCAATAATATTCTTGAAAAATGGGTTATCTCTGTGATTCTTGAAGACCATACCAATTTCATATAAATATTGAAGAACTGAGTTACTAGTCACATAATGAACTCCTGAAAAATAATTAGTGGCATCATAGAAAGGCTTCAAAAATGCACATAACACTTCAGCGTGTTCCCAATCAGTATCATCAATAACATGAAGACATGACCTATCATCAAGGAATGCCTACAGCACTTGACGGTAGGGAATTGCATCTTTCAACATAAGATAAGTGGAGTTCCACCTATGTTTTACATCAAGCTGCAATTTTTTAGGCCTAACATCCATATCATCACACAATAACCGGAACTGTGTACACCTTGTACCAGACATAAAAATATACTTCAAGCTACCCTTAACATGTTCAAGCATCTCAGTAAACCCTTGAACTTTTAATCCATCATGGACTACTAAGTTCAGGATATGACAACAACACCTAACATGAAATAAATCTCCTTAGAAGGAAGGTTAGGCAATAATTTTTTCAATCTAGAAACTGAGACAGTGTTTGCATTAGCATTATCCATAGCTAAAGAAAACAATTTTTCTGAAATACTCCAATCATGAACAAGCTTGCGAAAAATGAATTCAGCTATATTCTCACCAGTATGAGATGTGTCGATTAAAGCATAAGTTATTATTCTTTTTTGCAGAACCCAATTATTGTCAATGAAATATGCAGTGATACCCAAATAACTCAATCTCTGTTTTGAGAGCCAAATATCGGATGTCAGTGAAATCCTGCCAGGACTATCAAGAAGAATTCTCTTCAACTGTTGTTTTCCCTCTAGATAACACTTATATATATCAGTCCTCAAAGTATTACGAGAAAACTTAACGAAACCAGGATGAAAACTAGCATTGATGAACCATTGGAAAATAGGATCTTCAACGAATTGGAAAGGGAGCTCTCTTAAAATAATTAGCTTAATAACATTTTTCCTAGCTCTAGCCTGGTTGAAAGTAAAGGTAGCAAATTTACCTTGACCATTTACAACTATTGTGGTCTGTGAATTATCGGTCTTGCGCTTCTTCAAACAGCTATTTGTATGCCTTTTTAGGTGTGAGGTTCCAGCATTGCCACCTGATTTTTTCCTTTCTCCACAGATTCTGCAAACTGCCCACATTATAATTGTCCCAGGATTTTCTGGATCTTCCTCTTCTAACTGATCAAAACCACCCCATACCTCAGATGTTAACTTTTTTTTTGGCTTTCGGATAGTTGCATTTGTTGGAGCTGGAGTTCCATTAACATCAGAATTGGTAATAAGCTCAGATGCTGCTTGTGAAGGATTTTCGCCTACTTGACTAGGATCCATTGTGAGAATTCCTGTGTAGAATATCATTGAATGTATAAGTTATACAAGTATATAAGACTAGTTAACATCCAACACCTAAGTGAGCACTAAAAGATCCCAACTTCATTTACCGATTTGAATATATTAATCCATTTCGTTCATACCCATGAATACCCCATCAAACAGAAAAGTAATTTATAATCATAAATCCTAAGCAAAATTAAAACATCAATCGGCAACAATAATGTCCAAATCAATTGAAACAAAAAACAGAAATGAATACCCAAGTTATTATTATCACTTATTAGCACATGCATCAAGTAGAAAAGTAAATCTATCATCACTTAAAATCATTTAAAACAACATTACAAGATCAATCACTAGTAACAATGGAAAAATCAATTGAAATAAAAACATAAAACAAGTGAAAATGAAATTATTGAAACACATACCTTAAGTTTAGCCGCGTAGCAGTACTTCGAAATCAAGCTCTCGTTTGCGGTTCTTCAAAACCCTTATATATAAAATGAATACAAGAGAAAGATAACTTTGATTGTGACCTAATTCAACTAATATATAACAAAATTTCATATATTTACTCCAAAATTGGATCATCTTTCAATAGGAAACCCTAAATTTTCTCACTAAAAATAGCAAAATGAATATATTAATATGCAGAAAAATACTCGGGATAGAATCGAATTTGATGGACTCTGTCACTCTGGTAATCCAAGACTCCAAGTACATATCTAGATTCTAGATATAGAATGAATCGATAAAATCGGAAAGGAATAATTAGGCCGGGTAAATGGGTAGGCAAACGGGACGGGTTGACAGGACGGGTACCGGGCCGGGCAAGACTTTTTTACTCATGGCATGTGCCCGTCCTATTATTTAAAAGGGCTAGGCCGGGCTAGCCTGTGACGGGCAACGGGTACCCATGGGCTGTTATGGGTAAGGGCGGACGGTACTGGGCTTAGGGCTGCCGGGCAGAATTTACACCCCTATATAGATATAAATAATATATCTAGCCAAATGCAAAGGGTGAGACTTGAACCCAAGTCTATAGTGTGCGAACCCAAAATAATACCACCACACTATCTCTCTATGTTTGGTATAATATTACAAAATTATATTTTTAAATATACATACCCAACACCAACCAAATAAATAAAAAACAATGTTACAAAAAAAGCAAATTACTTATGCTTCCTATCCGTAGATCTTTGGCCTTTCCCCAAATTTTCATTGAACTTCAGTTAGAATATCTGCATGCGGCGCTTTATGTCTAGTTTTGCTTGTTAAAAAGGCATTTTTGTATGTCTACTAGGACTTAAACCGTGCCGTAACGGCACGGGCATACAGTTTATTAGACAAATTAGGTGTGGATTTTATATATACCCCTTTTATTTTCATTTATTTTGGGTATGTCTGGAGATTGGTTATGCCCCTTTAGCCCAGTAAGGATGCACTGCGCTGTTTCACTTCTCAACATGTTTTCTTCATAGGTGGACAAACATACAGGATAATGCAAAAAAAAAATTAATGTTTGTTACAGATAAAAATACTACTCCAACACAAATCTTACAAAAAAAAAATGCAAATATGACATTAAACTTATGTGGAGGTCATTCTATGCGGAAATTTGTCATTAGGCTCTTAAAATCTAAAGTTTAGATTTATAGGGAGGCTCGTTACATTACTTCAATTCTTTCTAACTTATCCAGTTGTCAACAACCCTATCAGCCGACGACAGCTCTTACCTCTGTTGCCATCTATCTTAATCTCCCAAAAAAACAAACGGAATAAACATAAAACTCAAAATAATTTTATACAACAAATCTTCACAAATTTATAGGTTTTATATTCCAATTGTGAGTTAATACTACTATATGTACATATATCGTAACTCCGAAAGATGGCAAAAGAGAACAATGCAAAGGCATCTTACCTGGTAGCAAAAAGTTTTAAAGAGTGTAAAATTTAGAAAGATAAACCTAAACTTCAGAACTTAAATAAGTTTTCGATCCTTCGTATATGGCGTATCCTCAATCCGATTCTTTCATTGATTCGTCAACTCTCTTAATGAGTATCCCAGTTTCCATCTGTAGATTATCATGATGTTGTTACAATTGCTACGGTCTAAGTTTCATCTTCGTGGTATTTTTACAGTTACATTCTCAAGCATAGGGTCTTGACCCTGTCCAACAGTTCCCCATATTGCTCTTATACCTGTGGAGGGTTTGGATTTTCTTAACTTCATCTTCCAGCTATACATTGCAAAACATATTAGTAATATGTAGGTATAATTGAATGTCTTCAATCAATTATTTCACATATATTCGTTGTAAAATGGTTGACGCCAATATTGATTCTCCATTTCTGAGTTCCACTCATTGTAAGTATCAGCTTTTTCTCACCCTCTTTTGGCTGAAATACGCATTTAAAATACAGTCTGACGCATTAGAATCTCATAGACGATCTCCAAAATATGTTTCATTTTTTTTCATGCGATGTATATTTTGCACTATATGTAAGATTGATGAATCGACATACCCAGTAGTAAGCTGCTTCCAATTACCCTCTTGTTGAGATAAGCAAACATGTAATTTTGTTCTTGAAAATGCTTTTGTTCCTCCATATCGTCTTTCTTGATGCCTGCATATTTGGAAGACAATTCAAGATAGTTTAGCCTAAAGAAGTCCCATGTTGAGAATCTACCAAGTGAAAATGAGGGATCATTCACCAACAGAATTGTAGTGATTTCGGATTACTTTTGTTCGAATTCCCTGTGGTTCCTTGATTTTCATATGCTCGAGATTGGTTGTGGGAAGGATCATATATATAATATATTGATGTGGTCAGTAATCATTAAATGTTCTAAATGCAAGAATGGCATCAACACAAAAGTGAGATGTTTCTTAAAAAAGAAAAACAATCAAAAATAAAATTTCCAAAATTCCCTAATACCTTTTAATTAGTCACCCTACAAAGCCATCAAAAATGTTAATATCTTCTTCACCAAAAATCATTACTTGCTACATATTCCTCATCTGTCAAACTCCGTTAAATTCTACAACAAATCCCAATTACTGCTGAAATATTATAATGGTTCAAGTTAATCAAGAACAAAAACTTTTTCTACGTATTTATAGATGGCAATAAGAGCATGGATAATCTCAAGTAAACCCCAAGATCATTTGTGACCATCAAACCCATTATCCAACGTTGTATATGCAATTCTAAAATTTAGCTCAATCTGTTGAATTCATATTAAAAACGGTTAGCAACACACAACATTTATGCCTTAATTAAGTAGCATTTTCTTTAGCTTTGCAAAGACTTGATGACATTCATTGTCCACCTGCTGCTGGACCTGAATGAAATTATAAACACAGTTCCTAGATGACAATAATAGTTTTGGGCATTATGGTGCTCCTGAACTCTCGAGCAGATGCGATCTAAATCAGCTAAAGCAATTTACAAAATATTCTTAAAAAGTGTAAAGCAAACACAAAGTTTCCTGAGTATTACCGTTTCTATACTCTCTCCTTAACACTCTTGCAACCATGCAAAATGTTGATTATCTGCAAAACACCCATAAATGCAATCTTAAGACATTAGTATTTGTAATAATCGAAAACGATTGATTGGTTTTTGAATCATGGATGTTAATTGTGGAGTGAAAAACAAAAACGAATTTCTGGTCAGCTGTAGAGTTTCAATTTTATCTTTTAATATAGAAGGAATTTCGATCAACCCTTTTGACACAACGTAGTAGACATCCTGATAGTTACCCGTGTAAAATTTCATAATTTTTGGAGTTGTACAAGTATTTGTTTGATATTTTACAAAACAGAAAAACGTTTCTGAAAAATTCTGACGAGCAGAAAATTGTTGTTAACTAAATTAATTTTTGTGGGGGTAACCATGAGTTTTTTGAAACGCTGATTCAAACGAAGTTTGTATATATAGATGTTATCTTCAAAACTCATATTTTACTTTCTGATTTGGAATTGTGATTTGTTCATAAAGGTGTCATCTCCGAGGGACATGGCTAATAGCCGCATGTGGTTGGAAACAAATCTTCCAAAGATGGCAAAGGTGAGAACATCGAACGCAACTATAAGCATGGTCTTCATGATAAAGGTATATTTCGTAAACCTGAATCCAGAATTACTTTAGTTAAGGGCGAGTGTTATGTTTGTAAAATTCCTGGGCACGCGGCAGTAAATTGTAGACAACATAAAAACCTTAATAAGTAGAAAGTTAATGCTAATTTAGTTGAAACAAACTAGAACGAGTTTGGTGGCGTGATGTCGGAAGTTATTTTAATAACCAATGTGAGAGACCAGTAGGTGGACTCTGGAGCCACCAAGAATGTTTGTTGAAACAGAGACCTGTTCACCTCCTATCATAGGATAGGGGATGTCGAGAAACTCTTATTGAGTAACTCATATGCAATAGAGGTTGCATAAAAGGAAAAGGTCGAGCAGAAGCTCATATCTGTAATATTATCACATTGAATGAAGTTTTCATGTTCCGAGCATATGCAAAAATCTTGTATCTTGTTCTGTTGTAGATGGAAAAATATTTAAGATCTTAATTGAATCTGGAAAACTTGTTGTAACTAGGCAGTGATTTTTTAAGCAAGAGTTATAGGACTTTGGGTCTATATAAGCTTAACGGAAAAATTGATGATGTGAACGTAATTGATTCTTGTGATATCTTTGTGTGATTGATTGTTTTACGTGGTAGACTTGGAACCGTAAACTTATAAGTCAATGCTTAACTGGCTAGCATAGGCTTCGTACCCAAATTTAGTTTGGATTTTGAACACAAAAGTGAAATCTGTGAAGAATCAAAATATGCTATAAAATCTTTTAGCACAAATGTTCAGAGTAATTATAAGCCTTTAAAATTAATTCAGTTAGGCCTAGTTGACATGAGTTCAACCCAAAATCACTGTGGTAAAAGATGGTTATAACTTCCGTAGATGATTGTACGAGGTACTATCTTGTATACTTGCTTAGGATAAGGATGACGCCTTAGAAGCCTTAAGATGTATAAACTTGAAGTTGGAAACCAATTAGAAGCCTTGAACATAACAACCGTATCCTTAAGGAGATGATAATTTCCATGTTGATTAGTTCAGGATTACCTGCGGCCTTGTGGGGGGAGGCAGTCCTCTTAACTAGTATATCCTGAATAAAGTACCCTTTTAAGAATCAGATGAAACTCCATATGGTTTATGGAACGGTAGATGACCTTCTTATGAATGTGTCAAAGTGTGGGGGCGTTTGATTAAGATTGTAATTCCTCTTCCTAAAAGAACTAGATTGAAACCAAAAATGTTGATTGTGTTTTCGTATAGGGTATATTGAGTATACTTCTACAAATAGATTTTTGGTTGTGTGTTCTGATTTTTTCTGACATTGATGTGAATATTATTACGGAATCTAGGGATGCTGAGTTCTTTGAACATGTTTATTCTAAACCTGTACCTCATTAGAGATGTGTTGTTGATCCCCTAGATTTATTTTCAAATAGTCAGAACTTATTTTAAAGGAAGATGAAGTTGATGTTGAGCCTAATAGAAGTAAAATAATTAGACTTGAGACTTCTTATGAAACCGACTTCATAACATGCCTAGCTTAGTCCGAGCCACAGACTTGTAAAGAAGCCTTGATATCTACTGAAACCCCATTCTGGTAAGAAGCTTCATTTAGTGAAATGGACTCAGTCCGTTGGAACCAGACTTGGGAGCTTGCTAGTTTACCTCCAGGTTGTAAGACCATGGGATGTAAATGAGTCTTTAAGAGGAAACGATAGGTAGATGAAACTGTGGAAAAATATTAAGCTAAGTTGGTAGCTAAAGGCTATAAACTAAAAGAAGGTGTAGATTTCCTTGATTCTAATTCAATTGTGACGGAAATTACTTCCGTTGAGATACTAATTGTTATTTCTGCCATAAAGAACGTAGAGATACATCAGATGGATGTTAAGACAGCTTTTTCTAAAACCGTGAATTAGGTAAAGAAATTTACATAGATCAACCTGAAGACTTTGTAGTGAAAGGTTGTGAATACAAAGTTTGTAATTTGAAAAATCTTTGTATGGTTTTCAAATAAGCACGTAAACAGTGACATGGAAAATTTAATCATGTGATAATGGATAGTGGATTTAAATTAATGAATCTGACAAGTATGTCTACAAGTAACTTGTTAAGGATGTATGTGTAATTGTATGCTTGTATGTTGATGATATGCTTGATACAAACATAGATGTGATCAATTCCACTAAAAACATGCACTGAATGAGAACATTGACTTGAAAGACTTGGGCCCTTTTGATGTAATCTTAGGGATGAGGATTAGAAGATAATCAAACATTTATAAGTCTTAGTCGTTCTCATTATGTTGAGTTGTGCTTAAGAGATACAATCAGTCTGATTGTAAACCTGCTTGTACTTCGTACGATTATTCTTGTAGTCTCAAGAAAAATAAGGGTAGTGGAGTATCTTAACTTGAATACTCAAAAGTTATAGGATGTCTGATGAATTTAATGAACTGTAAGAGTCCAGACATTGCCTATATTGTGAGTAAGTTAAGTGGATATAATTGTAGTCTAGAGCAAGAGAATTCAGATGCACTGAGTAGAGTATTATGGTACCTAAAATACTCTTTTGATTTATGAAAGGTTTCTTGTTGTCCTTGGGACTTTATGATGCAAACTGGATAGTTGACTCAGAGGAGTCTAAGTCTACGAGTGGATATGGTTTCACTCTAACATGTGGGTTTGTTGTTGGAAGATTTCCAAACAAACATATCGCTCAATTCATTATGGAATCTGAGAGTATTGCGTTAGATAAAGCATGAGAGGGGGCCGAGTGCCTAAGATGCTTTTTAGAAGACATTCCTCTTTGGCATAGGCCTGTGCCAGCTATATCTATACATTGTGTTAGCCAAACTATAATAGTTAAAGCTAAGAAATAACTAATCTCAATCGGCGTTATTTCCATTGATTGGATAAATTCCAAGGAGAATATCGCGAAATCTTTGACGAAAGGTTTGTACAAAGAGATAGTTAAAAATGCATCAACGGGGTTGGTGCTTAAGCTCATATATTAAACTTTCCATGAAGGATACTCAACCTTGCTGACTGGAGATCCCATGATCAAGGTTTCGAATGAGACAACTAATTTATGGTGGGTAAAGGTAAACACTATCTGAGATTTTCATTCTCTGTCCCTTCCCTATGGTGTAGATGTGATAGTGTGACTGCATGTGGAGGATGACTTTTTAATAAGTCTTAATGAGTTATATAGTTTCAATTTAAGATTGAAGTGGGGTGTAGCAGTAACACTCTTTATGGAAACTCACCTATCTGAATGAGGAAGTGGGTCGCTTCCTGTGAGAATATTAGCTGATTCTCTAGAGCATTCTGAGAAACAGGATACGTCCAGGGCCAAAACGGACAAAACGGCACGAGCTTGGCAGCAATCTTGGAGATATCACCCGTGGTTGTTATCACGAATTACATCAAATGCTAGCAGTTCAAGACATAGTTCACTGTCTCTAGCAAGTAATTCTGGTAATATCTCACTAAGCAAAGGTTCAAGACCTCATGGACACCTCTGCCTAAAATGGTATTTCCTGCGTTTTTTTATGTGATTTTCATTTTGATGGTTTTGGTATTACTGGAACTTAGGACCTAAAGGTCACTAAGGGTTCACTAGTTCATGCTTTTTCACTTTGGTGAAAGATACCTATAGTCTCACCATGTGAGAATTAAAGATGAAAGCTCTCAATACTATTATGATTTATGCAATCCATAGTATGACCCTGGGCTCAACGCACTTTTCTGTGAGGGAGAGGACGTAGAAATGACTAGTATGATTTCAACACTTGCACGATCAGTTTGTTTGGATCGTGAGGTTGGGATGTTTATTTACCAAGATCTATCTGTGTTTTCATGTTTTATTGAGTTTTCATTCATGTGGGGGATTGTTGGAAAACGATTAATAAAAAAATAATTTTTTAAAGTTTAAATAAAAAATTATAATTTATTGTTTTATTTTGTGAATGAAACTTTTTAGTCCCACATCGTGGAGTTTCCAATTTTTAGTAGTTTTGAGAAACTATATAAACCTTTTAGTCTCACATCGGGGAGTTTTTCTTCTTAAGTTGTATTTGTCAATTATATAAAGAAATTCACTACTTTTGTAAAATCTATGGGAAAGGGGTTGCTCTATATTTTAGAGGGACCCCTAAGGGAAAATATTTTATAGCGGTTTTTAAGCATTCGCGATTTTCCTTAACGGTTTTTTCGGAGTTGCCAAGCTCAAGTTGAGCATCTACTACATTTGCTAGTAGTAGGTGTATTAGGGTGTTTTATCCTGGAGATATCCGTCCTGTGAGGGCTATAGTATCACTCTTGAGTGTAGCCGGGCGCTAATGTCTTAAGGACAGCGTGTTGAACACGTGACTCACTCTATTTTCCAAAGTTTTGCCTTGTTGCTGTTGCGGAGATACGGGGAGCTTGTTCGTTTCGTCAAAGCAATCACTTCCATTATAAAGGAGCTAAGTATCAATAACTTTTGCTTATTTGATTTTTCTTTGTTTTTGATTATTGCACCCAACAATCTTAAGACATTAGTATTTGTAATAATCGAAAACGATTGATTGGTTTGTGAATCATGGATGTTAATTGTGGAGTGAAAAACAAAAACGAATTTCTGGTCAGCTGTAGAGTTTCAATTTTATCTTTTAATATAGAAGGAATTTCGATGAACCCTTTTGATACAACGTAGTGGACATCCTGATAGTTACCCGCGTAAAATTTCAGAATTTTTGGAGTTGTACAAGTATTTGTTTGATATTTTACAAAACAGAAAAACGTTTCTGAAAAATTCTGACGAGCAGAAAATTGTTGTTAACTAAATTAATTTTTGTGGGGGTAACCATGAGTTTTTTGAAACGCTGATTCAAACGAAGTTTGTATATATAGATGTTATCTTCAAAACTCATATTTTACTTTCTGATTTGGAATTGTGATTTGTTAATAAAGGTGTCATCTCCGAGGGACATGGCTAATAGCCGCATGTGGTTGGAAACAAATCTTCCAAAGATGGCAAAGGTGAGAACATCGAACGCAACTATAAGCATGGTCTTCATGATAAAGGTATATTTTGTAAACCTGAATCCAGAATTACTTTAGTTAAGGGTGAGTGTTATGTTTGTAAAATTCCTGGCCACGCGGCAGTAAATTGTAGACAACATAAAAACCTTAATAAGTAGAAAGTTAATGCTAATTTAGTTGAAACAAACTAGAACGAGTTTGGTGGCGTGATGTCGGAAGTTATTTTAATAACCAATGTGAGAGACCAGTAGGTGGACTCTGGAGCCACCAAGAATGTTTGTTGAAACAGAGACATGTTCACCTCCTATCATAGGATAGGGGATGTCGAGAAACTCTTATTGAGTAACTCATATGCAATAGAGGTTGCATAAAAGGAAAAGGTCGAGCAGAAGCTCATATCTGTAATATTCTCACATTGAATGAAGTTTTCATGTTCCGAGCATATGCGAAAATCTTGTATCTTGTTCTGTTGTAGATGGAAAAATATTTAAGATCTTAATTGAATCTGGAAAACTTGTTGTAACTAGGCAGTGATTTTTTAAGCAAGAGTTATAGGACTTTGGGTCTATATAAGCTTAACGGAAAAACTGATGATGTGAACGTAGTTGATTCTTGTGATATCTTTGTGTGATTGATTGTTTTACGTGGTAGACTTGGAACCGTAAACTTATAAGTCAATGCTTAACTGGCTAGCATAGGCTTCGTACCCAAATTTAGTTTGGATTTTGAACACAAAAGTGAAATCTTTGAAGAATCAAAATATGCTATAAAATCTTTTAGCACAAATGTTCAGAGTAATTCTAAGCCTTTAGAATTAATTCAGTTAGGCATAGTTGACATGAGTTCAACCCAAAACCACTGCGGTAAAAGATGGTTATAACTTCCGTAGATGATTGTACGAGGTACTATCTTGTATACTTGCTTAGGATAAGGATGACGCCTTAGAAGCCTTAAGATGTATAAACTTGAAGTTGGAAACCAATTAGAAGCCTTGAACATAACAACCGTATCCTTAAGGAGATGATAATTTCCATGTTGATTAGTTCAGGATTACCTGCGGCCTTGTGGGGGGAGGCAGTCCTCTTAACTAGTATATCCTGAATAAAGTACCCTTTTAAGAATCAGATGAAACTCCATATGGTTTATGGAACGGTAGATGACCTTCTTATGAATGTGTCAAAGTGTGGGGGCGTTTGACTAAGATTGTAATTCCTCTTCCTAAAAGAACTAGATTGAAACCAAAAATGTTGATTGTGTTTTCGTATAGGGTATATTGAGTATACTTCTACAAATAGATTTTTGGTTGTGTGTTCTGATTTTTTCTGACATTGGTGTGAATATTATTACGGAATCTAGGGATGCTGAGTTCTTTGAACATGTTTATTCTAAACCTGTACCTCATTAGAGATGTGTTGTTGATCCCCTAGATTTATTTTCAAATAGTCAAAACTTATTTTAAAGGAAGATGAAGTTGATGTTGAGCCTAAGAGAAGTAAAATAATTAGACTTGAGACTTCTTATGAAACCGACTTCATAACATGCCTAGCTTAGTCCGAGCCACAGACTTGTAAAGAAGCCTTGATATCTACTGAAACCCCATTCTGGTAAGAAGCTTCATTTAGTGAAATGGACTCAGTCCGTTGGAACCAGACTTGGGAGCTTGCTAGTGTACCTCCAGGTTGTAAGACCATGGGATGTAAATGAGTCTTTAAGAGGAAACGATAGGTAGATGAAACTGTGGAAAAATATTAAGCTAAGTTGGTAGCTAAAGGCTATAAACTAAAAGAAGGTGTAGATTTCCTTGATTCTAATTCAATTGTGACGGAAATTACTTCCGTTGAGATACTAATTTTTATTGCTTCCATAAAGAACGTAGAGATACATCAGATGGATGTTAAGACAACTTTTTCTAAAACCGTGAATTAGGTAAAGAAATTTACATAGATCAACCTGAAGACTTTGTAGTGAAAGGTTGTGAATACAAAGTTTGTAATTTGAAAAATCTTTGTATGGTTTTCAAATAAGCACGTAAACAGTGACATGGAAAATTTAATCATGTGATAATGGATAGTGGATTTAAATTAATGAATCTGACAAGTATGTTTACAAGTAACTTGTTAAGGATGTCTTTGTAATTGTATGCTTGTATGTTGATGATATGCTTGATACAAACATAGATGTGATCAATTCCACTAAAAACATGCACTGAATGAGAACATTGACTTGAAAGACTTGGGCCCTTTTGATGTAATCTAAGGGATGAGGATTAGAAGATAATCAAACATTTATAAGTCTTAGTCGTTCTCATTATGTTGAGTTGTGCTTAAGAGATACAATCAGTCTGATTGTAAACCTACTTGTACTTTGTACGATTATTCTTGTAGTCTCAAGAAAAATAAGGGTAGTGGAGTATCTTAACTTGAATACTCAAAAGTTATAGGATGTCTGATGAATTTAATGAACTGTAAGAGTCCAGACATTGCCTATATTATGAGTAAGTTAAGTGGATATAATTGTAGTCCAGAGCAAGAGAATTCAGATGCACTGAGTAGAGTATTATGGTACCTAAAATACTCTTTTGATTTATGAAAGGTATCTTGTTGTCCTTGGGACTTTATGATGCAAACTGGATAGTTGACTCAGAGGAGTCTAAGTCTACGAGTGGATATGGTTTCACTCTAACATGTGGGTTTGTTGTTGGAAGATTTCCAAACAAACATATCGCTCAATTCATTATGGAATCTGAGATTATTGCGTTAGATAAAGCATGAGAGGGGGCTGAGTGCCTAAGATGATTTTTAGAAGACATTCCTCTTTGGCATAGGCCTGTGCCAGCTATATCTATACATTGTGTTAGCCAAGCTATAATAGTTAAAGCTAAGAAATAACTAATCTCAATCGGCGTTATTTCCATTGATTGGATAAAGTCCAAGGAGAATATCGCGCAATCTTTTACGAAAGGTTTGTACAAAGAGATAGTTAAAAATGCATCGAGGGGGTTGGGGCTTAAGCTCATATATTAAACTTTCCATGAAGGATACTCAACCTTGCTGACTGGAGATCCCATGATCAAGGTTTCGAATGAGAAAACTAATTTGTGGTGGGTAAAGGTAAACACTATCAGAGATTTTCATTCTCTGTCCCTTCCCTATGGTGTAGACGTGATAGTGTGACTGCATGTGGAGGATGACTTTTTAATAAGTCTTAATGAGTTCTATAGTTTCAATTTAAGATTGAAGTGGGGTGTAGCAGTAACACTCTTTATGGAAACTCACCTATCTGAATGAGGAAGTGGGTCGCTTCCTGTGAGAATATGAGCTGATTCTCTAGAGCATTCTGAGAAACAGGATACGTCCAGGGCCAAAACGGCCAAAACGGCACGAGCTTGGCAGCAATCTTGGAGATATCACCCGTGGTTGTTATCACGAATTACATCAAATGCTAGCAGTTCAAGACATAGTTCACTGTCTCTAGCAAGTAATTCTGGTAATATCTCACTAAGCAAAGGTTCAAGACCTCATGGACACCTCTGCCTAAAATAGTATTTCCTGCGTTTTTTATGTGATTTTCATTTTGATGGTTTTGGTATTACTGGAACTTAGGACCTAAAGGTCACTAAGGGTTCACTAGTTCATGCTTTTTCACTTTGCTGAAAGATACCTATAGTCTCACCATGTGAGAATTAAAGATGAAAGCTCTCAATACTATTATGATTTATGCAATCCATAGTATGACCCTGGGGTCAACACACTTTTGTGTGAGGGAGAGGACGTAGAAATGACTAGTATGATTTCAACACTTGCACGATCAGTCTGTTTGGATCGTGAGGTTGGGATGTTTATTTACCAAGATCTATCTGTGTTTTCATGTTTTATTGAGTTTTCATTCATGTGGGGGATTGTTGGAAAACGATTAATAAAAAAATAATTTTTTAAAGTTTTAATAAAAAATTATAATTTATTGTTTTATTTTGTGAATGAAACTTTTTAGTCCCACATCGTGGAGTTTCCAATTTTTAGTAGTTTTAAGAAACTATATAAAGCTTTTAGTCCCACATCGGGGAGTTTTTCTTCTTAAGTTGTATTTGTCAATTATATAAAGAAATTCACTACTTTTGTAAAATCTATGGGAAAGGGGTTGCTCTATATTTTAGAGGGACCCCTAAGGGAAAATATTTTATAGCGGTTTTTAAGCATTCGCGATTTTCCTTAACGGTTTTTTCGGAGTTGCCAAGCTCAAGTTGAGCATCTACTACATATGCTAATAGTAGGTGTATTAGGGTGTTTTATCCTGGAGATATCCGTCCTGTGAGGGCAATAGCATCACTCTTGAGTGTAGCCGGGCGCTAATGTCTTAAGGACAGCGTGTTGAACACGTGACTCACTCTATTTTCCAAAGTTTTGCCTTGTTGCTGTTGCGGAGATACGGGGAGGTTGTTCGTTTCGTCAAAGCAATCACTTCCATTATAAAGGAGCTAAGTATCAATAACTTTTGCTTATTTGATTTTTCTTTGTTTTTGATTATTGCACCCAACACAAGTTAATCAAGAACAAAAACTTTTCTACGTATTTATAGATGGCAATAAGAGCATGGATAATCTCAAGTAAACCCCAAGATCATTTGTGACCATCAAACCCATTATCCAACGTTGTATATGCAATTCTAAAATTTAGCTCAATCTGTTGAATTCATATTAAAAACGGTTAGCAACACACAACATTTATGCCTTAATTAAGTAGCATTTTCTTTAGCTTTGCAAAGACTTGATGACATTCATTGTCCACCTGCTGCTGGACCTGAATGAAATTATAAACACAGTTCCTAGATGACAATAATAGTTTTGGGCATTATGGTGCTCCTGAACTCTCGAGCAGATGCGATCTAAAACAGCTAAAGCAATTTACAAAATATTCTTAAAAAGTGTAAAGCAAACACAAAGTTTCCTGAGTATTACCGTTTCTATACTCTCTCCTTAACACTCTTGCAACCATGCAAAATGTTGATTATCTGCAAAACACCCATAAATGCAATGAATGGCTCATGAACAGTCAGCATCGCAGAAGCAATGACGTAAAGAATTAGTACCTAGATTGATTACTTTCATGATTTGTTGCTAATCCTACTCAACCAAAAAGGATAGAACAGAGGAAGAAAATTACTGATGATAAGAAGCAACCCAATGTGAAAGTCTTTGTATGAATCACAATGTATACTGCATAAGTACGTGCACAAAAAGAATTCCCTCGATCAGGTCTCATATATTAGCAACCAATTCTTACAAACACCAATTTATATTGAAAAATACAAACCCGTATACATTGGATTGTATACGGGTTACTGTATATTGAAAAATACAAAATTACTGATGATGGAAGGAATCACCACTATCTTGGATTGTCTTCCTAACCCATATATTTGAACAACGAAAAAAATCCTAACATGACAACTAAAACCAACAAATAAACTACACCAAACTTACACTTTATCATTTAAATCTCTAGGGCAGGACTTCAACCGTTCGCCACAAATACCTAATAGTTCTGGGGTTTGACTTCGTTATGAATCCAAAATGATCACATACAAACTTGTATATTTTATTATTCATAGAATAGGAAAACATAAAACCCTCAAGATTGGAAACACCATGATGAATTCCATATGAAAAATTAGAAACATTGACTAAAAATATTGGAGATTGTCTTTTAAAAAGAGGGAAAGGAAATAATTTCCGTCACACTCTCTAACTGTTTTAAGCACTTATAATCACAATTGGGATTCCAGTAAAAATAGCACGGTTCTTACGGTATCAGTGCACTAACACAGGTCTTTGAAATGAACATTCGAAAATAAACGTATCCAAGTCATCCTTTGTTTTCTTCTGTGATTAGATCAAAGACTGAGACCAATGTCTATAATTCGTTAGTCTACCGGGATAGTAACAATCGCCTGAATTGGAGCAAGCGCATTGCAAAATCAGTTTTATGCTCCTGGAGTAAGTTTTGGAGGTGAAGTGTTGGAGTTTGCTTTATTTTGACACATTCACATGCCCCCTCAGGTTTCTCATCCTCAGTCCAACTTAGCAACTCTGTTACATTCAGATACCGACAAAAACAAAACCAAATAAATCAAAGTTCGGAATTTTCGAAAAACTAACCCGAAAAAAAAATCCAAGTGAAGAAATAATTATTTGAACAACTTAATTCGAACCATCACTATTTCATGAAAACTCATACAAATCACGATACCCACCAAACAAAAATACAAATCATCTTAATCAATTCAATCATGTTGAATTCAAAGCTAGACAGCATAAAGGGGAATAATTATCTCTCAATTGATTCCTTTGCAATTGCAAATTTTAATATTAGAACAGGAAAGAGGGGACTTGATTTGGTTTACTAAATTCAGAAATATTATACACAATGAACATCACTAATTCATCAAAACTCACAGTACCAAATAAACAAAACCCGTTTATTCTAATTTATTCAATGAACTTAAAATTCAAAGCAAAACAACATAAAAGGGTGAATAATTATCTCCTTTGTTTGCTAGGGTTTGAGCCCCATTTTCATCGAAGAAAAGAATTTTCCCATCAAAGAAATGAGATTACGGTTTTATTGTTCTTACCATGGATTCTGCGCTGACTTGGAGAAGATAGAAGAAAACATCTTCTTTCTGGTTTGCTTAATCTAACATGGTATTTGGGTTCGGAATACTGAAAAGTCAAAACCATCATCTTCATTTAAGGTAGAGATAATGAGATTGTATTTCATGGAATCAACCACAGCGGTTGATTTATGTATTGTGAGAACAAATCTTAACCATCACTTACATAGGCTAAGTTGTCCAAATTGTGTTATGTATTCTTGATAAGACTATAAATTTTGAATAGTTAACTATTTATGTTTTCCATTTTGGTAGCTTTGTTCCATGTCGGTTGCATTCCCAGCTATACATGATTTTATTTTCTACTTCCATATTCCATAACCTTTTTAACGTTTATAAATAATTTTGGGGGAAAATTTGACTTGACGTGACCTGTAACAAATTAAATGCACGGAATAAATTAATTTTTTATTTATTTTAATGCACATATTTGACAGCTCATATATATTCCAGACCAACTCATATATGTTTGTCTGTTATGGCAATCAAAAAGTAACAAACCAAAGAGAGCTAAACAAGAATTACAAAAACCAACTACTTGTATAGTTTGGGTAACAATGTCTTCTCTGAGGCAATGTTTGGATGAAAAATAGATTTTTGTGGTGAAGAAGGACATGTAAACAGTTTTTGAGGGATTACAATAACATATTTTTGGCCAAAATAGTTTAACTCGCTTTAAGGTCCTACTCGGTTGAGGAGCTTGGAGCTTGGAAAAATGAGTTCGGGCTTGGAACTCTTTGAATTCAGCCTAATATCTGGATGAATTTTTTGGTGGTTTAAAGTCACGCTAATCACATATATTGCTACTAACATGACTTGTACCCGATTAAAATCAAAATTTTAACATCATCATGTAGTGATTTAGCAACAGCAAAACAATTAAAATTGTTGGAGTTGTGTGGCTCAATACACACATGTGAGTCACACATGGGATAGCTAAGGATAATCCCACATGGAGGAAGACAAGTTCCATATGGTGATGTATAAGCTAGACATTCTCCCTACATAGCACCGAGGCCTTTTGGATCAAAACCCCACACCTAACCTCAAGGTGGTCAAGTGGGGACAATATCGGTGCTATATGGCCGTTCCCGGAGAGGGTGCGTAGGGGTCCTACAAAATGGTATCAGAGCGAGGTGGATCTGCCGGTAGTCGGGCTGAAGAGTGGTTATGGAATGTCACCCGGTTAAGGGCACAGGTGGTGCCGGGAAGCTCAGGTGTTGAGTAGTGTTCCAAGGGCGTGCGGTGGCGGTGGCAGTAACCATTGTCCGATAGGTAGAAGGCGGAGGTGGCAAGGTGGTGAGTATTCTCGACAAGGTGGAGATTGTTGAAGTTGTGTGGCTCAATACACACATGTGAGTCACACATGGGATAGCTAAGGATAGTCCCACATGGAGAAAGAGAAGTTCCATATGGTGATATATAATCTAGACATCCTTCCTACATAGCACCGAGGCCTTTTGGATCAAAACCCCACACCTAACCTCAAGGTGGTCAAATGGGAACAGTATCGGTGTTATGTGGCCGTGTCCGGAGAGGGTGCAGCGGTCCGTAGGGGTCCTACAGAAACTATATAGGTTCAACATAACATGAATTCAACATTAAAGTAACTAAGGAAAAAAAACAAAAATCGTCTTGGAGTAGGCTAAACAATCGTTTAAAATCGGCTATGGAGACCTATTTAATCACTCAAGCTCGGATTCATTTTGGAATCGGAAATCACCAAGATCATTTAACGAGTAGCGATTAATCGTTTGGAAATCGGCCACGGAGACCTTGTTAAACTACTTTGTTTGAACCATATTATGACTGGTTTTGATCATGTAGTTATCACTACACCAAATCAAGGTTTTACTAACAATGTGCTTCCTAACTAATTTTTTTATGGTAACACAAATGATCCATTATAATTCTAGTAATCCTTATAAAGAGTTAGAAAATTAACCAATAATTACTACAATTAGTAATTAAATTATAAAAACTAAATAACTATTCCAAAAGGTGAGTTCATTAGTTATACAAAACTAACACATCTCTACTAAATAACTAATATCAATATTTCTACCCATAACTACATGTATCCTAAAATCAACCTCATCTTTATAACTGTTTACAATTTTATTTATAACACACTTTCACATATCTCACACATTGATTTTTTTTTTGAATAAGTGGAAAAATAAAATGAATTTCTAAGTTTCTTAAATCTCTTGCCTGGAACCGATTGATAATTCTAGAACCCTAGAATAACTTAAGTCCAAGAACCAATGGGTGCGGGAACCAAAGTTTAGTTCCATTTTTTAACCAAAATTTCAGTCCAAGAGCCAATGGGTCCAGCGTCCACGGTCCACACTCGATAGAACCAAAGCAATATTACTGGTGCCTGTACAAGAAGGAACAAATGGTCGAAAGAAAACCTAATGAGAACTTTGGTTTGAAATCAGTTGAATCAAAGCTTGCGCTCCAGAAAAAAACCACTCTAAGCTTCCCTTTTGCAATCAATTGAAAGAAACAGACTCAATCTCGATCAATTTTGCCCTATGGTTTCGATTCCCTTATTGATCTAATCTGTTTTACCATTGATTTTGTGTTATCTCTACGACCAAGGGCAATCGAAAGGTTCAATTTATTCATTCTTCTTTCGATCGTAGCTCTGGTGACATACTAAAACTCTCTGACCTAAATTGCGGTATGTATCTCAATTTCGTTTCAGTTTTCGTTTGAGATATGGGGTTTTTGATTACTTTGAAATTGGTTTGGTGCATGTTGAAACATGATTAAATTAGGTCCTTTTATAATGTGGGTTTGATTCCATCTATTATTCTGTGTAGTTTTTCTTAAGATCCGCTCAAAACTGTGATTGCTTAGATAGATTAATGTTAGAGAAAGTTGTTGAAGTCGTGATTCTTAAGCTATTTGGAAGATTTGAGTTGATCATGCAGTGGTTACTGAGGGGTAAAAGCTAATTTTAACTAGAAAGAAAAAAAAATTCAAGCACAACCATTGCAGGTGAATAATTAGATGACTAGGGTATACACAAAGAATGTTTTTAGTGTCCCATTAGACCATTACTTGTAATTATAATTCAGCCAGTACAATGTGCCGTAGTTGAATCCATGTAGAGTGGATGATGTGAATATGGTGCAACATCAAAATATTAATTTATACTTAGACGTACAACTCTGTGTAATGAAGCCAATTTTAGTCGTGGTCGGTAATGAAGGATATCCTGCATTGTCTAGCAGTGGATCTAATTGTAATGCTTTTATCAGCATACATTTCATTCATATTAAATCTCATTATGCGTGCATGGGGATATCGGTTTTGGCCATGGAAAAAGATTCACATAGGGTATTACATTGCTTCTCATTTACATTTTCTGTTAAAGGTACTTACCTAAAATCTCTTACAGGATCTTGTTGACATCAATGTTTTCTGCGCTGCAAAGAAGGTCATTGATGCTCTTCAAAGCAGGGAGCTAGCTCTGGCTCTAGCTTGGTGCGCAGAGTACAAATCCAGATTGAATAAATCAAACGTGCAGCATTATTTCTCTGATTTTTTGTTTGTCTTATGATATTTATCTAGGTGAAAAGGCCATCATATTTGTAGTGGATATTCTTGTATCCAGAATTTTGAACGATGTGCAATAGTTCTAAATGACTGTTGTTTGTGTAGGTCCATAGTTTCCTCAAGAATCTGTTTTTACTGTTCTATAACATCCCTTCCGACCTCTGTGTTGACTGGTCGTTCTAGACTTTAAATTGGGAATACTGGATAAAAAATTACAGCATCTTAGTTTGCTTAAGGTTAGTTAAGAGGCTAGTTTGGGTGTAAGTTTGGTTGAGGTTAGTATGGGGTCTGCACATTTACTTGTTGCATCTGAAAATGTGGCAAGCTTGCTTGGTGTCAGCATGGGTTCTCTTTATCAATTGAGATGGGTTATTAAAAAAAATTAAAAATCTCAATGAGTTTAAGGTTTCTGATCATAAGGGTTTTTATTATAAGAAAAGACCATAGTGGCCAATAGATATTGTTCGAGGATGTTAATGCTTGGAATTTTAAATTGGAAAGGGAGTTGTTCTTTAGAAACCCTTGCAAAGCCATTTATGATGTCAGGTGTCATGGTTTGTTTTTATTCTTCCGTATGTTCTTTTCGTTCTTTCCAAATATACTATAGAATACCTTTAAGAAGCTTTCAGTCCTGAACATAATCGAATGAATCATGTCACACTGTACTTTGCCTTCTTTACTGATTCCAGACTTTCAACTCTGTTTCACTTCTTGTCTCGCAGCTCGATTTGATTTCCGTCATTTATATTTATCACTTGTACAGGCAAGCATTAACATATGTACAGAAGTACCTGTGTAATGATGGAATCCTTTTGTGCAGGCAAGCATCAACTCTGTTTTCATTTCTCTCTGGTGTTGTTACTGGAAATTATCTTCAAGTTCCTAGTTACCAAACTTCGCACTAATATTTGAGTGTTCTCGATTCCAGAGCAGTCATTGTTTATTTGCAGGAAGTTATAGGAAAGATAAAGTTGCTGGTAATGATGATTGTAAGTCCATGCCAATTGGCGTAATTTGGACATAGTTTTTTTTTGACATCTTATGGGTTTTAGGTGCAACTGGATCAAATTGGTTGTAGTTGGAAATGAGATGCTAAACGAGAAAAGACAAAAATTGTACATGGAATGAATGATACATGGTTTTATCCAAGGAAATCTTTGATCTTTATTATTATCCAAGGCAATCTTTAGTTCGTTGTAGGTTAAAAATGCATCTTTGAGTGAGTGTTTATTTTCTGATGTTAGAATTTTTTAAATTTCTGATTTATTTATAGGGACTCGGGCTTCAATCACAAGTGATTGTGATCAAATATGTCTTACAAGTGTCTTAGAGAGTTAATCAAATTCCAAACATATCAAAGAAAATAGTTTGAGTGCATCTGAAAATATTCGACAGGATGGTGTGTATAACGGGTAAAACCTATGTTCAACTCTTAGGAGATATTGTCTAGTCGACTCGGTACTTGCTACTGGAAATGACTTTGGATTTCGGATTTCGGTGTGTATAACGGGTATGTGTACCAACCCAATTCGTGAACTCAGACCACCAAAGTATGCGTATAGGGAACGTGTACCTCAAGGAAGTTTCTGAATTTAGGAACTTTAATATGCATACCACAAAAGGCAAATCACGAGCCAGGGTATGGGTACAATATGCCAGAATATGGTTTGTTTAAGTTTCAAGGAATATTCCGAAGGAATCTTACGTGTAAATGGATGTATTCATCGTTCTTACGAAGTTTCCGACTTAAAGTAGTCCATTCACGGCCAAATTTCCATCTCGGAGCCATGATATGCATACAATATGCCAGAATATGGTTTGTTTAAAGTTTCAGGGAATATTCCGAAGGAATCTTACCTGTAGATGGATGTATTCATCATTATTACGAAGTTTCTGACTTAGAATAGTCCATTCACGGCCAGGTTTCGATCTCGGAGCCATGGTATGCATACAATATGCCAGAATAGGTTTGTTTAACGTTTTGTAGAATATTCCGAAGAAAGCTTATCACTAAATAGATGGATTCAACGTTTTTACCAAGTTTCTGACTTATAGTAGTCCACTCCCGGCCAGTTTTCGATCTTGGAGCAATGGTATGCATACAATATACCATAATAGGGTTTGTTTAAGGTTTCGTAGAATATTCCGAAGGAATCTTACCTGTAAATGGATGAATTCATCTTTTTTACCAAGTTTGAAGTCTGAACCCTCCCAGAGCTTCTTGGTTCATAGTTTATATGGATTTATACCACATTTGAAGTTCGAATTGACACTGAGCTTCATATTTATCGATTTCAGTGATGTATAATGCTCAGTTTGAAGTTAGAACCCTCCAAGAGCTTCTTGGTTCATAGTTTGTATGGAGTTATACCACATTTGAAGATCGATTCGATACTAAGCTTCATATTTATCCATTCCGATGATGTATCATGCTCAGTTTGAAGTCAGAACCCTCCAAGAGCTTCTTGGTTCATAGCTTGTATGGCGTTATACCACATTTGAAGTTCGAATCGATACTAAGCTTCATATTTATCAATTTCAATGATGTATCCTGCTCAGTTTGAAATCAGAACCCTCTCAGAGCTTTTTGGTTCATAGTTTGCATGGGTTTATACCACATTTGAAGTTCGAATCGGCACTAAGCTTCATATTTATCGATTTCAATGATGTATCCTGCTAAGTTTAAAGTCAGAACCCTCCCAAAAATTCTTGGTTCAGAGTTTGTATGGTGTTATACCACATTTGAAGTTCGAATCGGCATTAAGCTTCATATTTATGGATTTCAATGATGTATCCTGCCAAGTTTGGAGTCAAAACCCTCCCGGAGCTTCATGGTTCAGAGTTTGTATGCCGTTATACCATATTTGATGTTCGAATTGACACTGAGCTTCATATTTATCAATTTCAATGATTTATCCTGTTATGTTTGAAGTCAGCACCCTCCCGAAGCTTCTTGGTTCACAGTTTGTATGCCGTTATACCACATTTGAATTTCAAATCAACACTGAGCTTCATATTTATCGATTTCAATGATGTATCATGCTAAGTTTGAAGTCAGATCCCACCCGAAGCTTCTAAGTTCATAATTTGTATGTCGTTATACCACATTTGAAGTTCGAATCAACACTGAGCTTCATATTTATCGATTTCGATGATGTATCATGCTAAGTTTGAAGTCAGAACCCTCGCGGAGCTTCTTGGCTCATAGTTTGTATGTTGTCATACCACATTTGAAGTTCGAATCAACACTGAGTTTCATATTTATCGATTTTGATGATGAATCCAGCTAAGTTTGAAGTCAGAACCATCCTGAATTTCGTGGTCCATATCTAGTAATCTTATAACATGAGTTTACCAGTGTGAAACTAAAGATACTTCATGACCTGTATGACTTGTAAAAATTACTTCATGACATATGCGACTAGTCGAAATTCAAACCGGAAGCACAAACAGAAAGCACAAAAACACAAAGAGAAAGCACAAAGAAACACACCAATTATCGAATTCATTTTTCATTTCCTCATTCACTCTTATACATTTTTTTGATTTTTTTATATCAGAATGTCGATAACAATGTCCTAAATTTATTAGTATTTTTTTTGGATTTTTTTTCATGTCGGAGGTTGGTAATTAAACCGAAAACATGAGTTCGTATTAACACAAAGAGAAAGCACAAAACAAAACACACTTGCCTTGATCCGTATGACACTCTTAACTTAAATCTATACTGTCCAAATATTTTCATAATCCATATGACCCCATCCTACCACATCTTATCCGTTCAAATTCTTTTAGATAAAACGAATTTTTTTTTCTCTCACTTATCTTCATTCATTCACTTTTCTCTCGTCTCTCATCTTCCCCTCCCTTAGAAAAAAAATACTAACTCAAGTTGCACCTCCCTCAGGGAAAAAAACCCTCCCTCAAGATTTGTTTAACCAGTGATTTAACAAAGGAATCAGTTTCAGTATGAAGCAAATCAAAAATCCTACATCTGAAGAAACGAAACCAAATCTCAAATTCAGAGAAGAAAGAAACGAAGCCATGGCGGCTACATAACTCAGAGAAAACGAGAAGATGAAGATTAATCTGCTACTGTGGGTCTGGTGATTTTGAGATGCAAGAGACGAAGAAAAGACGATGGAAATTGCTAGAGAGACCAATCTTTCTGTTGATGAAGAAATCAGATCGAGATGAAATTGGTTCGACTGAATTGCAAGAGCTTCGCTGAAATCTGGGTAACTGCCCATACGACCAACACACTAAAACCCCCATAAATCTGTTGCCTTCGCTGTTGTATCTCTCAGACAAACCCATTTCAGATCTGGGTTTAGAAATCCCCAAATTGATTGGAATCTCAACCTGGCTCAAACACCCATCAATTCCATCCAGCAAACTCATTATCAGATCCACCTTCAGCTGCCTTGTCAAACCTTAATTCTCTCAAGAACAACGAATTCCAGTTTGATTTTATGGACTCATAAATTTATTTTGCGTGTGTGTTTGAAGATTAAAAAAAATTAAGAAAAATATTTAAGGGTTCGTGAAATGGGGGTGTTGGAGGGTGAGAGTGGCGGTTCATCACCGTTTGTGTCAATGGTGAAGAAGAAGCTTGGTGTTACAAATCCAATTTCAATTGCTGGTCCGACTGAATATGATTTACAGAGAAGCTTAGAATCGTAGAAGGTATGAGTTTGTGGGGATTTCGGATTTGTTTTTTTTGTTGTGTTTTTGATTTTGTTTGTTTGATTGTTTTTGTGAAGTTTTTGGTGGATTCTGGATTATACGAAAGTAAAGAAGAAGCTGCTCAAAGAGAAGAGATTCTGAGTCAGATCAACCAGGTAAAAATTGAGTCAGGAGGATGAAGCTCGAAACATTTTTCAACAGGTAGAGAAACTGGTTCTTTTGGTTCAGTCTTGTTCTAATGATGTTTATGTTGTGTCATTATGAAGAAGGGGTTTAAGAAGATTATTTTGAAAGAGAAGTATAATTGTAGGGCAAAGAATTTGGTTGAGATTTTGATGGATGAGAATAGATGGAAGGGTTTTACTCATAGTAATGCTAAGATAAGTAAGGAAGTTGGTGGGGAGTTTAGTTTGTTTGATGGGTCTATTACTGGGACTAATTTGGAACTTGAAGATGGGAAATCGATTGCTCAGAAATGGAGGTTTGGGAATTGGGCTGATGGGATTTACTCTGCGGTAATATATCGCGTTACTTTGAGTTTATTTTTTGTTATTGAATTGGATTGATTATGGACATTTGGATATTGATTATTTGTTTGTTGCAGGTGAGGGTTAATTTGATGAGCCTGAATCTGGAGTTATTGTGATCAATTTGGTGCATATTGAAGTTCCCGAGGAAGACAGGATTGCTCTGGTTTATTCTTGTGAACTTAGCTATAGCATCAGCAACTCTGATGCTGGCTCTAGGTACAAAACATCTCTTAAAATATTAGGGTAGAAGAAACGATACTTGCATTCATATACAAGTCTAAAATTGTCCCTTTTATTACCACTAAACCTTGTCGGCAGTAGCTGCATGTACAACTGCTAGTTTATGAACAACCTTCACTTCAACTATTGTGTCCATTTCACCCCCTTGAAGGGTTTCAAACAATGCTAATTGCTCTGCTTGTAGTTTAGGTGGTCCTCAGTTCATTCTTACGTTGTTTTTGTTCTACCCGATTTGTAGTTTTTTTACCCGTGTCACTAGTTCTGAACAATTTGGGTGTTGGTTACGCAGATTTTTCCAGGAAACGAGCTAAACAAAGACTTGTGCAACCAAAACATCTGATGAGAAGTGAGTATTTCTTCGTTCTGTATGCAATTGATAGGCTTGTGCTCTAGTTTTCTCAACCATATGCCTTAATATTGGTAGTTCTTGTGTATAATCGTGACAACTTAAATACAACTTTTTGTTTGCTGTTAACTTTTTTGGTGTTTCCCTCCAGGTACTTAAAAGGTAACTGATAGAAGATGGTGAAACATTAAAGGTATACAACAATACTCTCTCTGACTTTAGATCTTAATGTTTTTGGGATTCTTCTCTACTATGATCATGTTGATGTATATTTGTCAAAGAGAATTTGAGTGAATTAAAGTTGAACGTATTTCTTTTGTCTCTGTGCAGATGATTTTTGAAGGGGTTTATGCCTTGCACCCATATATTGGTAAATCACACTTCTGGATAGCAGCAGCAATACCTGCCAACATCAATTTAGTTCTAGATGTTGAAAGTCCTAATTGCAGCAGAAATCCAGGTCTCGTTGGTGTTTGAGAGAATATATTGCAAATGAATGGGTAACTTTGGCCCGTCTCCTGGAGTTTATGGAGTTTGAGCAGGAATGAAAACTTGACTAACTACTTTTGTGGAGCGGAAACATATCTTGCTTTTATTTTGAGGATCAGACACTTTTTTGTGTTGTGAAAGCTTCTTGAATCGTTACTTTCTCATATGAAATCTGTAATTTGTGGAATTTTGCACAACTATTTTTATGTAACTGACTGTGCTCCTTGTATATGGTGATCATGATTTACTAATATATAATTATATATTTCCAGTGTTCATTCCTTTCACCCTTATGATTTCAATGGATGAATTGTAGATTAAAGAGTAGTTTTATGGGTATTGGTAACTATCAGGCCCGGCGACCGGAAACTTTCAGGTCCGATTACCGGAAATGGTCAGGTCCGGCAATCAGAAAAGTGCCGGTTGTTACATATCAGACCGACACATGTCATTTGTTTAGTGGTCATTTTAATAGTAGAAAGAGTTAGCAATGTTTATAACATAATGTTTACATTACAAAGTAAATATGAACTGTAAAATGTCAATAGTTAGGATAAATATTGTAATGAAATAAAGGTGTTGGCCTATTTAGTTTTCCTAATGGATTAAAAGAGTTCGGCACAATTCTCACACATTATATAACTGCATTCCAGTAACTATTTATTTTAGTTAGATATTTTTGTATCTTAGTTATTTACCACAATTGACTGCATTACAAATTGACTTCAACTTACGGCAATATATTGATTTCTTCTAAAACATGTCTGACAGTTTATATGCAGGTACGGATAATGCATCAAATTCATCATTGAATGATTCAAAAACGAAAATATTTGAATCACTAAATTGGGATAATGATATATCAAAGTGATCAGGTGTCGTACAACAGTAACGGACTAACAGCTTTTATGATGAAAAGCTGGTCCACTCCTTTGTCAATGAATCATAAAATCAATCCCTGGCCATCGATCGATCTAGCTGTCTCCTCCGATTGGCATATATATAGCAGTTACAATGACACTGTTCTATATAGTACTAGCAGCCCGACAAGGATATTAAGGCTTGGCGTCTCCCTTGTATCTTCATAGAGTTCAATGGCTAGAAGACTTGGAAGGATTTGTAAGCGAAAAAAATGTCTTGAAGCACATGACAAGTTGACTGACAATTGGGAGAAGCTAGCCACAAGGTAATTCTGTCCCTCCTTTAAATATATGAAAACAGCAAGGAATGCAGTTCTCTGCAGCTATTGACTTGCCAATTAACCTCAGTCTCACGCCATCCAGCTATTAATTAACTACAAACCAATATCAGGTGCGTCCCTCCACGTGAACAGGTACATAAGCAAAATATACCCGTCCCATTGGAGTAGCTCTAAGAGCCAGGGGCGGAGGCAATGTGAAGCAAGGGTGCGCAATTGCACACCCTTGAATCTCAAAACTCTCTACTTGGCATTAGTTTTCCCAGCCTAAATCAATGACCAATCGAAGTTTGCGCCCCTAGAAATATAGAACTGAAATCCTAAGACTGCAAACCTAATATTTAATCTTTCAATTTTAACTTCTTAATCACGTACTGGTAAGTAGTAACATATACTTGTTGGAATCTTTCAACAATATAAGAAACGTCAGATGTATCAGAAAACAAATATAAAGAACCGTATCAAACAACTCTACCATGAACAAATTGATGAGGGCAGAATCACAGGTTCAACAAACTGTCCTTAACACATTAGTTCGCGGGTATACTCTGAAGTAATGCTAAACCCCAACGTGCGAAGATGTGTCCGGATAAGACTGCCCGATATAACTTGAGTTAGCACAACGCAAGTTACCCACTCTTGAACTCAGCAACATGGATGGAAGTAAAACACCGCACGAAAAACAAGAAGAAGAAGAAGAAAACTAGACCTGGAGATAATCGCTGCCTGTGTGTTTTGAAAACAGAATTTCGAGTCATATTTATAGGATGAGATACTTACAAATCAAGTTAGGTTTTGGTTTTCTTCAAAAACAATTAAAACTCGTAAAAGGAATTTCCCACAAATAAAACTCTTAAGAAAATATTTTTGAAATTAATTTCATAAATAAAAATTCGCCAAACATAAATACGAGTAGAAGAGGAACTTGGTGCATGGTTATATAGTGGAGCCCCTCTTTAGTTTTCCACAATGTGGGACTAAAGATTCCATTTCATTCACTCAAAAATGAGTGAGTATCCCTAGACCCTTAGGTCATGAGATCAAATCACACCAAGACCAAAAATCCATTTATTAAATAAATCATTTTCTCCAACAATACTCACGGTGAGATACGAGATGTTCCAGCCATTAAACAAAATTTAACAATAACATGGGATTGATGAACTCATTAGCGGTTCCAATTCTTGAATAATTTAACAGGAATAGACTTAGATTGCATCTAATTGTAGTGTTGCTGCCTGCTGTGATATCGTGAAGTAGGAAACTTCAGTTTCTTGTTTCAATGGGTTGGATACGTATTGTGAATTTTTTTTTCTAGTCTTATTCTCTCGTCCGTGTATTATTATTTTTTTTTTCTGCACACCCTAACTTAAGATCCTGGCTCCGATCCTGCTAAAAGTTACAAGTTTATTACTGTATAAGTTAAGAAATTGGACCCTTCCATCCCATATACACCATCGTTGCATTCTAGAGTACCATATTTCCATAATTTATCGATTTTAATATCAACAGTTATATTTCAAAGACTTATTTTCTCAAAATGGTATACGGTGCTCATATCCGTCTTGTACTGTTCTCATTTTGATATGAATATAAAATATTATAAAAAGAATCCAAAAGTATAGATGCACCCAAGAAAAAGGATGGAGGTTGGCACCATGTGAGAGGAGGAGTGGGACTCACTTCTGCCCACTCATGTTCCAATGCACAAAACTCTCCACTATGTGATCACTCTTGGTGCTTGTTTTCGATGTGTCTATCAAAGCTCGATCCCCTTTCAAAAAGAACAAAAATTCTATTTGAACTGTCGAAAAAAACAAGGGTCTTCTTAACTTATATACCAGGGCACATATTAAGGAAAGATAATATACTATTATTTTGCATTGGATATTGTAATGCTTGTTGGATGACTAAAATATCTTGCGAAAGACATTTTATTACTTTTAAAAAGAATGACTTCCACTTATACCCTTGTAAATCTAGTCTTTATTTTGTTTTAACCTTAATTATAACACTACTTTATTGGCACTCTTTATTTTAAGAAATATGCCCCACCTATTTTATTTCCTATCGTATTTTAATGTCGCTTCCTATGCATAACTATTTTTTTTTCCAAATAAATAATAAATCATGATTATCTTACTCAAATATATTCACCTGTTATTATTGTGATATATGCACACTATATAAAATAAATACAAATATTTGTACTAAAAAATCCGTGAAAATACGTGGTACCAAACAAAACAGTAAAGAGTAGACTATAACCAGTATGCAAGAAATGATGGAGAATCACTGATCATGCTCGAGACTAGAGAGGCATATTATCAGGCAGAGATATAGCAATTAGCAAGTAGATTGAAAAAGAAAAACCAAGTCAATAAATATATCAAGTATCAACGGTAGAGAGATGTAGCATTAATTGTAGAGAGACGTAGCCGACGTGGAAACTAAAACCGACTCCACACAAAAGTTCGGGAATGAAAGGGTAATTTAGGAAACATAATTTTTCTTTTTATTAACATTAATTACATCCCTCATTGATTTTAATACCGGTAAGAATTTGCAACTTTGATGCGAACAAAAGCCAAAACTACCCCTCTAATCGTGTATAATAGGACCCAAAAACAATGGCAAAACTACTCCTCACATAATATTCAATGGGCCTCACCGTAAACGGCCCCCTACTGTTCTTCAACGGGGACCATCGGGACCCACCAAAAAAACTATGAGAGAAAAAGTCGATTTGGTTTTGGTGTGGTTTACGGTGGCGGTCTGTGCAGAATCATTCCAAAAAGAATACATCACTAACTTTAATTACATTAAGGAAAAATATGGTTTGGTCCAAATTCCCATCCAAATATACTAGTTAGTCCTAGCCCATTTAACTAGGTACAAATTAGTCCTTTTTTATAGAAAGTACATAAATAACCTTCCTGATTTACAATTTAGTCCAAATATTTGTAGATTAGTCCAAAGTGATTTATGATGATGCCAGCAATTTTAAATAATATAAAAAAAATTAAAATCAGTTTATCTTTCGAACCGTTTGTTCAAAATTCGCAAACTTTATATATTCGGAAAGCTTTACGAGAGCTACAAAAAGAGTACCCATATGACTATATAATTCTCATTTTTTAAAAAGCTTAGTTTACATTGGTGTAAAAACATGTACACATCTATAAAAATACAACCTGTTTACAACCCAAACTCATTAGCTACACCAGCTCAAACGCTCAAGCACTCTTAACCCTGCTGATGCAAACAAATACAACACCTCAACCATTCAACATCTACAAAAATCCAGAAACAAGAAAAGATGAACCAGTTTGTACATCACGTATAACTTGAAACGTCCACCTAAGCACCACTAATGCTATTAAAATCTAACACATAGCAAGTACCTAAACAAATAGCAAGCATGGTATTAAAATCCGAAAATCCAAAAAATCGTCCATCGACGAAACCCGTCCTTTGTTCTCCTCCACTTTGTTAAGCTCTCTCGAAAAGTACATAAATACATAGTAAGCATGCTATTAAGATCATCTCATGATATCAAAAAACAACTTAGGGTTTCATCAAGAATTATTTTTTTCATATTTTTGAGAGAGCACAATCCTGTACAACTATGTATACACCTACAAAAGTCTAATATCCATACCCACAAAACATACCTTATATTATTGAGATAGCACAATGATGTAAAACTATGTACACCTCTACAAAAATACAAAAAAACTAACATACATACACACAAAACATGCAATATATTCATGAGACGGGATAATAATGTGTAAATTATGTACACATCTACCAAAATCCAAAAGATACAACATCTACACTCATAAAACATGCAATATATTCATGAAACGGGACAATTATGTATAACTAGGTACATTAACAATCACCAAGAACAACTATGGCGGACAATACATATAATCTTGCTAGATATCACATGAAACATAAGTAAGATAAGGTTCCAACTCAAAAATTGGTTTCGTTCATTTTTGAACCATATTATTAGTCATCACAAAAAATGAAGCCAGAGACAGATACAAATCAACTAAATCATCAAGTAAAAAGAGAATTTGATACCTCATTAATATCCAAAACCTATCCAAGAATGCTATTAAAATCACCTCACGATATCAAGAAACAACTTAAGGATTCGTCAACAATTAAGGTTCCTTATTATTGAGAGAGCACAATGTTGTAGAATTATGCACACAATAACAAAAATCCAACATCCATCCCCACAAAACTGACCATATATTATTGAAATAGCACAATGGTATACAACTATGTACGCACCTACAAAAAAGTTGCAAACTGCACAATCTCAGTGACATGAAAGTAGGGAACATACATCCCAGTTATCGATAAAGTTGAAACCCAAATGAAGCTGAAGAGCTAAACCGATCATTTGAAGCATTTATCAATAAAGTCGAAACCTAATGAAAATGATACATGACCTTTGACTGGTATCCAAACTGAGAATCAACATGTGCACTCAGTAACAATCAATAAGTGTACAACTAGGTGCACATTGAAAATCAACATGTATACAATTATGTACACATCAAAAATCAACGTGTGTACAACTATGTGCACATTAATCAACAGGTGTACAATTACATACACATCAAGAATCAACATGTGTACAACTATGTACACATTAACATACAATGAATCTTAAACATTAAATACTCAGATGAAGCATCAATTTCTTATTGGAACAAGGACGTAATTTAAATACCCATCAAGTGCCAATGAAGCATATGAGGTTACAAAATAAGCAAATAAAAAAATAAATGACTAGAAAACAAAGGTGTAGAATTATGTATACATCAATAAAACAAACAACCACTAAAACAAAATAGCACGTTTGGGAAGACTATAAAGAAGAAGGGTTTTCAGACTTAAGTAGAGCTTGAAGAAATATCTAATACATAAATAAACCCTGATTCAGTTGTATGTCAAAGGCTAGAGGTGAATAAGCTCATTTTTAAAGGATGCAAAATCCGCAGTTAGGAAATAAAAGAACAAAGGTACATATAGCTTAAACTATATGCAATGTAAAATTATTCAAGGCTCTATTAGGAAAGCACAAGTGTTTTTTCTCTTTGAATTTTTAAACGATAAAAATGTCCACCTTACAAAGGAAGACTACAATAATAGCTTCTGTAGAAACAAAACTACATATTAGCAAATACTCATCTAAGAAACTATTTTTCAAACTGATCAGCAGGTGTACAATTACGTGCACATTGAGAGTTAACATGTGTACATTTATGTACAGATTAATAATCATGTGTACAGTTGTGTACACATTAACAAATCAACATTAACTCCTAATATTCCATGACTTTTGGTTCTTATCAGGCTTACCAAAATCCAAAGTCATTATGTCCACGCTGACTTACCAAAATCCAAAAGAAAACTTCATAGCATCTATATTGTTACTACTTTTGCTGCCGGCACTTACATATTCCAAGTATACAAAAATTATGTGAGGTAAGTCTATAAAAAAATCAAAAAGATAGTATGTATGTCAGCAGTTGAGCATTTCTGGATATCAATGACAATCAAACTTTGCTCGTATATGACACGCCGAAAGTATTTTTGACATTTGTACAAAATATACTATCAAACACAATTAACACATCCAGTATGTACAGCCTTGATATGCCAAGCCGACATTGCACAAAACAAACGCAACAAAAAAATAATTAGAATGCACATTAACCAAACTACAAAATCGTTATATATTTAAGTCATGATTATCAACAAGGAAAAACAAAGGCTATACCCTTCGTATGCACCGAACACATTCATCATAGATTCTATCCATCCGATAAACGTATACCCTATGTGTGCATCGACCACATTCATCATAGATACTATCCATCCTTTCGAAAACTTATTAGATACCTTTGCAATCACCGAGAAATTCATAGAACCATAAGAAATTTACTACATTCGCAAATGAGGGAGCATAGTGGATGAGAAGTCTATTCCATAACCTGGTACAAAATCATTAACTTTTTCTTCCCCGGAGTAAAGACACTAATTGGGTACACAATTCCAGAGTTTAGATCAAATATTATGCCACATTTCTTTGTCGCAACTTCATCACCTGTAAAACATAGCTTTGTCTATAAGCTACATAAGACATGGACTCGATGTAAAAAGTGTAATGCTTATAAGTGATACAGGACAATGGTGTACAACTACGTACACATCTACAAAATAAAGAAAATAGCTAGAACTGATTCATCCATTTTTATTAATTTTCTTGTCAAATATGTCAACAAATTTGAGCATCTAAGACGTTAACAGTGCCTGAATCCTTGCAATTGTAAAATGTTAATACCTAAAAAATGAGGCACGATAATGGTGTACAACTATTTTCACATCTACAAAATACAGAAAATAGCTAGAATTGATTAACTTAAAAATCCATAAAATAGCTATGAAATCCATAAAACCAAGAAAGATTAATGTCAAAGTGCATCAAGGTATAATATAGTTTTGTAACCAGGTTTTAGTAGCTACCAAAAATCCACTTGTGATTTTCTATGTTTGCACCTGAAGTAGCATGTGGATCATATTGTTTTAGAATGTATTAAACAGTATCTTGAAGAATCAAAATCCTAAACCTAGCACAAATAAACCAACCTTCTGACATCTCAAGCAAAAATATACTCTAAATATGATATCTATTTCTCTTTTTTCATTCTTTACAAGGTCAGCATATTAGTCAACCTCTAGCGCTACCAAAATTCATTGATTGAGCGATACAAATCATACACTGGATCTGAAAGTAGAGTATAGAAAATAAAATTTTGTACAAGAGTTACTAGAAGTGACACTATTAGTCAGCATATCAACGAGCTAAACTGGAAATGTAACAAGAAACAAGGAAGCCAAAAGGAGATCCTAATAGAACATCATCTTGAGAGAAAAGGTCACCCCTCGGGGTAGCCTACAAGCAAGCTCACAAGCTAATGACCGATGGCACTAAATTCCTTCCACTTAGGTACTAATAAAAACATAAGAATAGAACTTACTTTCATATAAAGTGGGTCACTCTCATATAAAGTGGGTCACTCTCTGTATCTTAACATTCTCCTATATTCATATGGTTATTAACATTACATATTTCTTTAATTTCCTAATTTTGTAATGCTTAATTTGTTGATCTCAAATTCAAAATTCCCCACTGTGTTCTAAAACAAATTCACATTCTCATCAAATGAGCATTTTTAAAAATATACCAATTCCAATACAAAAATCATCAACGAAAACTGATAAAAAACTAAATTAATCAATTGCTTAATTTCCTTACCTTAATGTCTTAACTAAGTTCCTCTTGTCGTTTGATACGCTTGTGGAAGTTCTTAAAATGGACAACATCATCATCATCTTCTCCATTTCGATGGCTACAAATCAAAAACAAAATGAAAATAAAACTCTAGATTGAAGTTTTTAAATTATTTTGAGCTCAGATCGAGATAGAGATGAATTAGAAGAGAAGAAAACAGAAGGTAACGGTAGAAATCGTTATAGAAAATTGATGAAAAATTCACTATGTATCAATCATCTTGATTCCCGATCGAAAAGAAACGAAAGATGCCTCTGTTTTTTCTCCATAAGTTTCACCGACGATGTGCCGCCAGAGACGAACAAAGAAATGAAATAGTACTCCTGTTTTCGTAAAAAGGTCATTTCGGTCATCAAAATAATTCAATTTGGATTGAATCGTTAAAGAAAGGACTAACCCGTTCAATATTTGGTAAATTAGGATTTCCGAGTATCAAGCTTGAGAGGGGTGGACTAGAGCATCCAAAACCCAACTAAAATGGGATTAAACATAAATTTCTACAATACATTATTGTTTAAGTCTTACACGCAAGAAACTGAAATTACGAGACAATAACCACATGTCTATGGATATCTGTATTATTGTTTTAAATAAGAGCATTGCCAGTACGGGGCAGTTTACGTTGTAGGCTATGAGCATGATTCTGGATAAGTTCAATGAAAGAGGTAAAGCTTTGTGTTTCAGCCCTTTTGACTTTATTAGGTCCTTCCGACTGTTTGATCGTCATTCCTTAATACCGTGGGTAGATCAGAAGAAAAGGAAAAGAACACAGACATTTCTGTCTAGAGTTTGGTCTCTTATATCGCCGGATTCACCGCCTACTTAGGCCACTTTAGTCTATGTTCCTTTTTATTGGACAAGCTCGATACAATATGTGTCCATACTTAATGTACACTTGGCTCGATGTCATGTTTCTAGTCTCTGTTCCCTCAAATGGCAAGAACATGTGTTGCGGTGAGACTGAAAAGGCAAGTCCAGAAAAGTGACAATGGATCTAAACAATTCAATAATGGTTAGCTTCCACGTTAGTCTTTTATATGTTAAAGTCTATCTACTCTCTACTTACCACCTCAAATCAATGATATTTTTACTATCTTTTTTGTAGTATTCTCTTAGACTTTTATGACATGGAATATTCATCGAGCCATCGTTAAATTTTTTAAAATAAGATATTTGGTGGAAACGTAAGATCTACGTATTCATTTTGTATCCGAATTTAATCTATAAATGAAGTGGTGAGTTGATATCTTCTGAAAACAAAGCATCAATCTGCTAACAATGTCTTCTTCATATCTTATTCTTGCATTGGTTCTGTTTTCTGCAATAGTGAGCTCACATGTAGAAGCACAAATAAACCCACCTCCATTAGCAAAGGGTCTATCATGGACCTTCCACCAGACAAACTGTCCAAATCTGGAAGGTATCATCAGAACTGAACTCATTAGGATCTTCCAAAATGATATTGGTCAAGCTGCAGGTTTGCTTCGTCTCCATTTCCATGACTGTTTTGTTCAGGTAACTCTAACTATACTGCTACTTCAGCATAACAAAAGTTTGTTTCACTTCCGATTTTTAGCTAAATTTTTGTGATTTTGATACCACGACAGAGAGTACCAACGCGAGTTCTCTAATTCTTGTATGTTTGTGTAGGGTTGTGACGGATCTGTTTTGTTAGATGGCTCTGCTAGTGGACCAAGTGAGAAGAACGCACCACCAAATCTCTCACTCAGACCTCAAGCGTTTAAGATCATTAACGATCTACGAAGTCGCATCCACAAAGCCTGTGGCCCTGTTGTCTCTTGTGCTGATATCACTGCGCTAGCTGCTCGTGATGCCGTTTTACTGGTAAGCATGCCGTCCATAACATAACCATATATATGGTTCATTGATCATTACCGGGAAGAATATATTGTACCTAATATTCCTATGCAGTCTGGAGGCCCAATCTACCCAGTCCCACTAGGTAGACGCGATGGACTCGCTTTTGCAACTCAAGCAGCAACACTTCAGAACTTGCCTCCTCCTTTCGCAAATACAAGTGCACTTATCACAGCTCTGGATGCTAAAAACCTCGACACTACTGATCTCGTAGCACTATCTGGTGCTCACACAATCGGTATCGGAAATTGCGGATCCTTCACAAGTCGATTATACCCTACCCAAGATTCCACCATGGACCAGACCTTTGCAAACAACCTTAAAGTCACATGCCCAAAAGCTGACACTTCCAATACTACAGTACTCGACATTCGATCACCAAATGTATTTGACAACAAGTACTATGTGGATCTCATGAACCGTCAAGGTCTCTTCACTTCTGATCAAGATTTGTTTATGGATGCAAGGACCAAACCCATTGTGACTAGTTTTGCCGTGAATCAGAATCTGTTTTTCGAGAAGTTTGTGTTCTCAATGATCAAGATGGGTCAATTAAATGTATTGACTGGTAACCAAGGACAGATTCGAGCCAATTGTTCTGCCCGAAATCCATCCTCTTCATCCTACTTGTCCTCAGTGGTTGATGAAGTCGAAGATCACCAAGACATAATAAGTTTTGTTTGATTTCATGTTATATGTATGATCAAGTGGGAATTAGTTATTCTTCCCATTGGTCTGTCTAATAAAACACATTAATTATCTGATCTGCGTAAGATAATCACTTCTTTGGGCTTTTGTTGAATTGGAAAGTAGGTTTGATTGTACATCTATTTGGTCACATGAGGATGCGGACATATGATGGGGCAAACAACTCTCTTGCAGAGTACATAGTTAAAAAAAAAAAAAAGTGAAAGTATTATAGCATTTGTCTTATACAAGTCACCGATGTACTCTTATCAAGATGACCTAACTGTTCATATACCCTGTCTTAGTGTTATATGCCCAAATGTATTTCACGGAACTAAGTATAGCCACATTTGTTTTCAACTGGACTGATACTTACAACCTCAGATTCTGTAATCAAATTAACCACGTCTTGTCCGTCTAACCGATCTTGAAGTCCAATATCCGTGTGGAGCAGTGCTATCCCGTGTAGTTGAGGAAATCCTCAACCACACTTGTATAAGAATTAAAGCAATATGCTAAGAAATCATAATGAATATCATTCGTTTACTCATTTAATTCTTAAATTGGATATAAGATAATACACAAGTTTTACTTGCTCTCTAAATAAACTTTCTCTCTCCTAATTTCTTGTTTAACACACACTAAGAGATCTCTCATTACATGACGGTCCTTCCCTTCATATACGATACTTACATAGTGGATGACAGCTAATAGATCCTTTATTTTCGGAATCACTGTGCGTTACAATCGTTCATGTACATTCACTCAGATTCGCACACTCTACACTTCGCACAGATCTTCACACTTTACTCGTGATTATGCTGACATCATCAAATACGTCATCTCCATTTTACTATGTGCGATGACCTTCGCTTATATTGCATGACCTTTACTTCGCATACATAATGAATGTGCGATATTTCACTCCTACATTATGCCTCTTCTCATTTCGTTCTCTTTATAGAGTGAACGATATGAGAAATATCCATCCTAAATTATCGCACATGTTCCACTCTTTATATTCTGCTTTACCGACATTTTTCCGTAATTTCAGCCTATTTACCTGCACGTGTCAATTCTTCTCCTTTTTACCGATATACCCAATTTCTAACCGGTCATCTCTTTTTACCTATTTATTGATTTATCCAAGAGAAATAGCCTCTTCTTCTTTTCTGTTTTCATTTTTTCTTTCCAACTTCTTCGAGATTTCTATATTTCTGCTACTGCTTCTTTGATTCATTGCTGCTGCTGCTGCTTTTTTTTTATTATCATCTTCATGGATCTCGATTCAAGGTTTGCATATTTTATCAAAATCACTATCTTGTTCTTCTTATAATCACAATTATTGATCATAGTTGTTGATCTTATGATTAACTTTATTCTCATACTGTTTGAAGGAAAAACTCATCCTCAGATGGCTTCAAAGTAATTGTTCCCAACCCTAAATCTTCTTCAAATACCAAATACAAAGAGTCCCTCAAGAGGAAGACTTCGTGATAGACGCATTTATGTGTCTAATATAGCCCAATTGTATATTGTGTTAGTACTCATTTCTGTACTTATTATGGCTTTTTATGTCCCTGTAGGTATTTCTGGAGAAATAAGCTTTTGCGGCGAAATTGGCTAAAAAAGTGGTTTTTGCGCTCGTGGGAGAAAATTACTATACGAACTCTCACTTTGGATAAGGGGTAACCTAATTACTAAGGGGTGACCCATTTCCAAGCAGCTGCTAAAGGGACACCAGAACTGGATAAGGGGAGGTCATCTTCATAGTTTCAAACTAAAAAATGGCGGGAAAATGCATGCAAGAACTGGCAGATTTTGTGTTCGATCTTGGAGTTGTTTTAGAGTGATTCAATGGGTGTATTTGGTATGTATGGACTCTACAAGAAATAAGGGGCCTGTTTAAATCGTCTAGACCCAGCCAATTGGGCTGGATAAGTCGGAAAAATCACACGAAGTCCAAACAGGGACACGTACTTTCTGTTGAAGTTTCAAAGATTTTTTGAGAGAGTTTTGGGCGAGTCTCACGCTGGATAGACTCTATATAGTATTATTCAAGTCCTGGGAGAGTCTTGGGGAAAGTTTATAGCCAACAAACGCGTACAGGGAGATGACAGGAGAGATATTCTCTCAACAGCGCAGAGAAGAGAGAAGAAAGAAGAAGTCGGATTCACTCGAGATTTTTGGGGGTTTGATAGCTATATAAGCGTTGTTTCGAGTCAGAAGAAGGGTTAGAAACCATCAGGAGAGATTTGGGAGCAAAAGAAAGACCAGGAGAGGCGTGAGAAAAACTTTCAGAGAAAATATTTTCTGCTGCTGCACAGTTGAAGAAGACGAAGAACAGACGCTTCTGAACCGTCGTTTTTCAATAGTCACAGCAACTGTCGTTGTTTTACAGCAGTTAGTGCTACTATCGTTGTTTTTAAGACCCTTCCACTTTGTAACAGTGACGCTGTAACATTTATACAGCGTTGCAAACTTCTTTTTACACCATTTTCATCAATAAAAACACATTATTAAGCCATGGATACATCTTATGATCATGTTTTTGGGATGAGGAGCTAAACCCCATTAGCCAAGGCGACGGAGGAAGCCATTGTTCCACATTAATTGGTATAATTCTAATTTTACTATTTATTTGCAATATTATTATTATTTGATTATTTGCATGGGATTGAATTGAAATATTAGTTCTTATTGAATAGTTGTGAATTAATTTGATGAAGCATGCTGGGTTTTAAATACTTTTGATGTTTTATACTCGTTGATTACAACTATTACTTCAAGAATATATTTGAGGCAAATATTAGAATTATTTTTAAAGATAGAATTGCATGATTTTTATTTAGAGTTTATCAATTAATGGATCAATGGTGGAATCCTAGTCTTGGTATTTATCTCCAAAAGTTTGAACTATTTTATTTATTTGCATGTTTAATTTAAATCTAGAAAAATTTTTTTCTTCACAAGTCCTAAAGAACCCTGTTTACCACTACAACTACAATCACTATTTGAAAACCATCAAATTTTTGGCGCCGCCGACGCGGATTTGTGTTTAGGTAGCATTTTTTTTTTAGATTTTTTTTTTATTATTCTTGTTCTTCTTTACGTTTTTGGTTTTTTTTGTTTCCTTGCAGATTTTTGAAGTTGGAGCGAGAGATAAATTTGCCAAAGCTTGTGGTGATTTACTTAAAGTTTGGGAGTGAAAACCAAAGCTAAAGGAGCGAAAAGAAGAAGATTTTCTTTATTTTGTTAAAAAGAGAGAAAAAAAAGAGACATTTTTATTTTTGTAATTTTTTTTAGACTTTCTTTTCTTTTGTATTTTTTTTTTTTTTTATGGACTTTGGACATTAATTTTGGGACATTTTTATTTTTATTTTTAAACCCTACGGAAGGGTACCCTTAAATATAAACTGTTTGCAGGGAAGGACGACGATTACAATATCGTCTCGGCCCCTCGGGTTCGCACACGTCATAGGAGTCGTGGCCCGAGTCGACTTCAGCGGTTCTTCGCCCGTCTGGTACGGGAGGTAAAATTCTAAACACCCGCGAATCTCCTGCAAGCGGGTTACTGGACTCCTTAAGGTGAATATATGCTGAGGACTTGAATATGGACTGTTTTTAAATTCCTAGTAAAGGGCAAGGACTGGACCATATAAGATAAGGGTTCGGATTTCATCACCGCTCCCTTCTTGCCCGCCTTAGGAAAACGAAACCTAAAGCGAACCTAAGCCTAAAATTTGGACTAGAAAGAGACCTATAGGGTATCGAGCTTAACAGGACAATCATTCGAAAAATATTGGTTACTCTTTTAAGCACACCTCGAAGTTCTTGACGGTTTCTGCGAGTTGAATGCGTGACTGCGCCGCATTGGATCGGTGAGGTTTTGGGTATCAAAGCTCCTCTGAGCTTCCCTCGCCTCGATTCAACTTGCTTAAACTCGGATTGATTCCAGAGGGGTTTGCTCAAATTGTAACGAATTCCCTTTCGAAGGATTAGAAGCTGGTCTAGAAACAATCTAAGTGGAGCCATCATGCTTGTTGTTTGCTAGAAATCTTTAGGTTTGCTGTGGTAAATTCGAGTCAGCCTGCTGTGTGATTGCTAGAACCTTCCTGTTAGGATTTTTTTTTTTTTTCTTTTTGAATTCTTTTTAGTGTATGCCCGATTTTGTTAGGGCTTGGAAAAGAGATACTCTAGGTCGATTGATTAGCGAAAAACCTAGTAGTTCTTCTGATTTAAGCAGGGAGCTCGAAGATTCTTCTTTTGAGAGCCCTGTTTTTGGAAACTTCAGTTTTGAGAATCTGTCTCTTTGTGAGGAAAGTACCCCTAGTACTCCAGTTGTGCCAGGGATGGCAACTTTGAAAGATTACATGTTCCCAACTAGGACCAACCGAGCTTCATGCATTAAATTGCCAGCCACTACGGCTAATTTCGAGATAAAACCTAGTATTCTTCAAATGATCCCTATATTCTTAGGAAAAGATGATGAGAACCCTTATTTTCATATTAGGGACTTTGAGGAAATCTGTGGGACAATTAGGATAAAGGACCTTACCGATGAAGTCTTGAAACTTAAGATGTTTCCTTTTTCTTTGAGAGACAAAGCCAAGACCTGGCTGAACAACCTACCGTCTGAATCCATAGAAACATGGCAGGAACTTATCGCTGCCTTCTATATGAAATTCTACCCTAAGCATAAAACTGCAGCTGTTAGGCAGAAAATTAGTGCTAGTGTGCAACAAGAGGGAGAGTCTCTTTATAGGTTTTTAGAGCGATTCAATGATCTCCTATCTCAGTGTCCTCACCATGGATTTGATAATATGAAACTTGTACAGATTATTTATGATGGTTTAGACTATTCGACCAAAGCCATGGTTGAGTCTATGTGTGCTGGTGAGTTCACTAGTAAAAATGCTGATGATGCTTTTACCTTCTTAGGAGCTATCGCTGAAAAATCCCAACAGTGGGAATCTTGTGTTGAACCCCCTAAAAGACTCTTGGTCAATAGAAGTAGCACCAATGTGGTAGATACAAGTTTTGGTTCAGATGCTAAGTTTGCTGCTTTATTTAGAAGGTTAGAAGCTTTGGAAATGGGCCAGTCTAAAAATAGGTCCCTTGTTGAACCTAATAGAGCCTCTCAAGTCTCTAGTTGTGGAATAGAGCCTGATAATTCATTTTGGGAAGGTCAGGTTAGTGAAGAGCAAGCCCATGCTGTCTATAACAATGCTAGGTTTGAGAACCGTCAGAAGTTTGACCCATACTCAGAAACCTACAACCCTGGTTGGAGAAACCATCCTAATTTCTCTTGGTCTAAGGGCCAGAGTCAAGGCCAGTCTAGTAATTCTCAGCCTCCCCCAGGTTTTGGTTTTAAGAACTCTTCAGGTCAAACCCAGTTTCAGAACACTTCCGAGAAAAAGATCTCTACCTTAGAGGATACTCTCACTATGTTAGCAAATAACCATGAAATGTTAACAAAGAACCACATGAGCTTTCAACAAGAAACTAGGCAGGAATTGAAGAATACTTCCCAGAGTCTTGCCAAGTTAGAACTTCAAGTAGGACAAATAGCTAAGTTCATAAGTGAGAGAGAAGAAGGAAGGTTCCCTAGTCATACTGATCCTAACCCCAAAGGAGAGAAATCGTACAATCATGTGAATGCTGTCACAACCCTAAGGAGTGGAAAGAAAGTTGACAACAAGGTCGCCATGCCTGATAGTGAACATGCTGTAGTTCACCCTGCTGAGCCAGAAAATGAGGAGACTGATAGAGTCTCCAAAGAGACCAATGAGGGTCCTGTTGAGCCTCACTTTGTTCCCAGAGCCCCGTTTCCCCAGCTGCTAGTTCCGACTAAGAGGGAGTCCAACTTTAATGATATATTGGAGGTTTTTAAGCAGGTTAATATCAACCTTCCATTATTAGATGCAATTAGGCAGATTCCATCTTATGCCAAGTTCCTTAAGGACTTGTGTACGCGAAAGCGTAAGCTCAGTGTGCAGAAGAAAGCCTTCATAGCTAGTCATGTGAGTTCTATTATTCAGAATACCACTACTCCTAAGTATAAAGACCCAGGGTCCCCTACCATTTCTTGTACAATAGGTAAGTACCGTGTTGAGAAAGCGTTACTTGACTTAGGAGCCAGTGTGAACTTACTGCCATACCATGTGTACCTTAAGCTAGGATTTGGTGAGATGAAACCTACCCAGATGACACTTCAGTTAGCTGATAGGTCCGTTAAAATTCCTCGTGGTGTGATCGAGGATGTTCTTATTGAGGTCGACAAGTTTATTTATCCAGTGGATTTCGTGGTCCTAGATACCCAACCTGTCCCCGACCCAGAGAACCAAATACCTGTGATTTTAGGTCGCCCATTCTTAGCTACGTCTAATGCGATCATAAACTGTCGAAATGGTATTATGAATCTATCTTTCGGTAATATGACTATTGAGCTGAATATTTTTAATGTAAACAAGCTACATTCTGAGCTAGATAGCACATGTATTGAAGAGGTGAACATGATAGGAACCTTAGTTCAGGAGTCATTACCAAACATCGTATCAGAAAATACATTGGAGAGTTGTTTATCCCATTTTAGCCTGGATTTCGACGATGATAGTAACATTGAACAAGTAAATGCTCTGTTGGATTCTGTTCCTATGTTAGATATTGATATATGGAAAGATAGGTTCGAACCATTACTAGCTTCTGAGTCTATCTTAATACCTTATTTAAAAGAGCCTCCTGAGTTGGAGTCTAATTATACATTTTTAGGCCCACCCGAGTCTTTCCCTGTGAGTATAGCCTCCGACTTGGATAGTGATCAGGAAAGTAGTCAGGTTGAGACCAGACCATTTGACCAAAAGGAATAAATTCAATAAAGTCGACCACTGGTACCCTTGTATATGCCAGTTGTGTTGACCTAGAGTTAGGTTATCGACCACTGGTACCCTTGTATATGCCAGTGTGTTGATATTAGTCAGACTAGTATCTCAATCCATTAGGATAGGTTCATTTTGGCGGAGGCCTTCAGACAGATATGGGAAACGCCGTTCACTTAGTAAACATCAAAACCATATATGTTTTTCTATATCCATCTTCTTGATCTATCCATGTGATTAGTTTTGACTCCGAATATGATGTCCATAGTGCAACTATCTGAGTAGAGCTCTGTCACTTTATATGAATTTTAGTATGCTTGAGTGCAAACTCGTGTACAGCAATTGGAATTTCGCATCAGGGTACTTCTTCCTATAGTCAATAAGTATGCCAACCAAGGAGATTCTTTAGTGCCTTCCAAGGTT